>NC_064615.1:588540328-588843358 GCF_023898315.1 Schistocerca nitens | reverse complement strand
GTAAGGGGCCAAGTTTATGGAACTTCAGAAGGTCCAGTTTACGTGACTAAGGCCTACATGTCATAAAAGAACAATTTTTTAACCAAACATGTTAATCAAAATGTAAAAATGTCTGATACAACAAATCCAGCAAAATACAACAGATATGCTGTGTGTGTATACCGTATCTAACAGTACTACGAAAAATATCAATTTTCTATACATGCATTTACACTCTGTGTAAATAATTGCATTTCATATAATTTATTTGGCGCCCATTTGATAAAACTCATGATGTAGGGCTTGTTTTTATCACTGTGTTGACGTCTAACATTCCTGGTAGAAACAATTCTAGAAGCTCCAAATTTCACTTCATACACGTATGAGTTATCTGATATCACTATTTAAAACAGCAATACGAAAAAAAACGCTAAACATAATTTTCACAAACAAGCACAATCATCGTAAATAAATGTAATTTTCAGAGGAATAATTTCCCACACATAATTAGGCAAATTTTCAAAACAGCAGCAGTGTTATAGACAGTAAACAAAAATCAGCTGTTTTTACTTGCAAGAGAGTGAAACATAGCGCTTTCCAATTGGATTTCCAGTTCTGATTTTTCATTGGTCGCTTCGTTGCAGCTGGGACAACGTGGTGGGGATATGCAAAACCCTGTGTCGCTTCCGTTTTCACACACTGATACAGGTATGACATATAGAAAGGAACAAGATAAATCATAAAAAATATACATTACTGCAAGAAGTGCGTTGGTGAGTTAGCATAAATGGTTTATCATTATCATGCAGCTGCAGTAAGGCAAACATTATTCTGAAGACCATTAAGACATATAGTATAAGGATTTGGTACTGATACACTTCCATCATTCATCTCAGAACATGTGTAGACTCCTGTAGAAACCCACTCTCTTTCTTATTTCGCGCAGCACTTGAATTAGCTTCTAACCTCTGTTATATATACTCTCGTAAACAACGAGTTTTATTTTATGAAAGAACGGAGACTAAATTGAATGTTTCTATTTTTATTTTCATATTAGTACTTTACTGACATGTTTCAGTTTTATTATAGGTTTTTCGACGTTATCGCAAGATCATCAACCAATTATTTAAATTTCATTCTAAGCGCAAGTGCTTTTTGGTAGTTGGTACTGTATGGTTTTCATCTTTAGCACCCAAAAAACCGTTCTCAGAATCAATGTCTTACACGAATAGACCTAGTTTAAAAGTAGGTATTTTGATGTTTAAATATGTGCGTTGTGCTGTAAATGCTGTAGTACGCACATCGACTTTAGTCCCGTCTCTTGACTACCGTCGTCATCTTTCGGTATTTAGAACAGCGCGCTACCATTTATCTGCGTAATCTCCTCATTCGATGAATATGACTCATATCTGTCGTTATTGACCATATGCAGGAATGAATCATTTAACGTGTCCCAGATTTCCCGCAGTCCGATTGCATCTTCAATTCGCGTGGAGGCACTAAACGCATCACTTCGATTTCAAATCTTGTCGCGTTGAACGTAATTTAGTTCGTTAATGTTTTAATTTGGGAAGATTCACTGCAGTCTCTGCCATAGCGCGTAATTATTTCACCTGCTGCGATTACATCACTTAGTACTAATACAACTAAGCAAACGCGCCATGATTGCCAAGAATCAGCATAGCAGTCATAGAGCTGTAAATGTACGTATACAGACATACGTAGAGCACTAGTCTGAGTGAAAAAGCAGGGTAGTGAATTCTGCGACTCACCTGATTGTCGAAGTTTGACGTTTTTGTGAATACTGAGCTCGAAGTCTCTAGCAAATCTTCTGCATGGATTTATACCCTCTTCTCCTTTGCTTCTTTCCGGTAATCGGTACCAGATTGTAATATTTCAGATTATTATAGCCAGCACTAACAATACTAATATTAATTATAAATAATATTTAATTTTAATCAATAATCCTTAGCATTCAGAACACACACTGAAGAATAAAAACAAAGAGTTTACACGTATATACTGTCTTCTCTTTGACGTTGCGATATATTTCTTGACCTCACGTGACAGTACTGTCACAGTATAACATAACAGATGTGACACGATATTGCAGTGCCTGTATTATTCCGAATTACGATGCAATGTTACTTCTGACACACATGTATGGTTGACAACATATGGAAGTTTGTATGTGATACTGAGTCGTGCTCGGATAGCGTAATAGCAAGGCGACCGTTCGATGGAAATCTGGGTTCCAGTCCCGGTCCAGCACAAATTTCGCCTGTCGTCATTCCATTATGTGGCTGATGATTGTCTGTATTCGTAACTGCGAATACATTTCGAGTCACGACACTTCGTCTCAGTTTTGTTGCCCTGTGCGATAGCAGCGCTCCAGGCGGCCAGCGAGCTGCACTTCTGAATACGATATCGGATCAGTGTGAATACTACATTTCGCTAATACTGATTTGTAACATAGTTTTTAAAATAGGAAGCGAATGTAATCTCATAAAAATCCACAATAACTAAAAAAGTGAGACATTTGTCTTATTTAGGTTTCTAAGTACCCAAGAAGGTATTAAACAATACATTACAGGATCGTTTATTTACGATTCTCTTGTGACATATAGATATTTACTGAAGAAAGTCGTTCTCTTTCGAGAACAAAAAATGCCAGCAAACACCAGAACACCAATCCTTTTGCAGAAAGACTTTGTATATCTATCCAACAACGAAAAGTTTTGTTCGCTACACGTCCAGCCAAAGCAGTGAATATTGAACGTTTATGGAATTTAAAAATGAACATTCGAGATCGCAATATTTCTTTATTTACCGGTTTCGGCTTGTCTACAAGCCATCTTCAGAATTTTTTGGCCGTGCGAGGGTAGGAACAGCAAAACTGCAAACTGTACTGTTACATATGGCCTTAAAATAAGATACAGAAAAGTTGTAGTAAAAATTACAGACAGTACTTTTGTATATGGCGTTAAAAATAGCTGGTGCTGGCGGTACCTACAATTTTTCGCGATACCACGATCGTACACAGATTTATGGCTGTGCAGCCACGGATTAAACAGAGTGCATTTCGTGCGACGACTATGGCTTACGCCACCATCAGGCAATGTCAAATGCTTCACAAGGGCTTATGCAGTTTGCAAAGGAAGTTCGTGTAGTCCACGTACGAGTGCATAAGATGTTAAAACATTATCAGGCATAAGGCAAGTAGCCACTTACGTTAAATTAAAATAAAGAAACTTACAAAACGACAGAAGAAACAGTGTAATCTATTGACACTGGTGTGAGAGACAGAAACATCGTTCTTTCGATGTTTTGCCGATAAAACAAATAAATAAGAGAGTAGTAATTATATGCACATAGATATTACATAGTTAGATAATGAGAGGTGAAAACATATCAAAAGTTACAACTGCTAAAATATATACATACCGTGTATATTTAATAGGCAGTGCCCTCTGGCAGGAATTCAAAACGACGCCGTTGCCTAGATGACGTGAAGGTTCCTACCCTTGCTGTTCCTACCCTTGGAGTGCAAAAAAATTCTAAGATGGCTTCTAAATAAGCCTACACCGGAAAATAAAGAAATATTAATGCGATCTCGACTTTTCATTTTTAAATATAGAATGAAGTCGCTGCCCTCTGTGGACCACTTTCTCAAAATTTATGAACTTTAATAGAATGTAATACCTACATTACTTAACGTATCAAGTAAGCCACAACAACTGCATCAGAAGGAAAAATCACACAGACACGATAGAAAAAATTACGAACAATAAAACTTTTTCCAAACAATAAAACTCTTTCCAAACACAGCAGTTAACTAATTCAACAGTTTGCCTTAACATCTGAGCTACAAGCGACAAGAATCTTCGACACATTTGCTTCTGAAGCAAATTTACAAAAATATTCGTGCATTAGAAAGTCGAGTAAGTTTAAGAACGGGTGAATCATTAGACTCCATGAAAAAATTTACGTGCCAAGGAAAATGTCTATATAAGAAGAACCAACAACAGCAATATATGCTTCTCAAGCATGAAAGATGTGTTTATGTTCTCTTGCTTTCAGCGGAATGAGCTGCCATTATGCACACACTGGAATGGATATCTTCATGAATAAGTTGTAGCTCATGCCACTAAATTGGTGGAATTCAGCGCTTTCCATTTTGTCACGATAACGCATTTACTAACGCATGGACCGCAAAAATATGAAAAAATACTTCCTTGATGAAGTAGAAAAATAATTGAAAACAAACACTACACCAACGACACATATTGTAAGGTGCAATATTTCTGGTTTACTTATTCTAGGATTCAAGACAACTTGTAAGTTGAAACGATATGTTTAATGTTGCAATATTAGCACAACAATACACTCTTTTACACAGTTTTCAATGTGACAACAAAAACAGTTGTCAGGATAACGCATCTTGTCAACATCAAAAAGTGAAATAATCCTAAACACAACAATATTAAAGTTTAACTAGAAGTTTCTTTACAACATTGTTCCTACACTTACGATGTTGGTCAGTACTACAAAAATCGTCCGATTCGGTTCAGAGTTTCCGGTTCAGAGCTCGGTACTATTTTTAGGATGACGCCTCTGCACGCGGTATTTAACTTAAGCTGTGATGAGCTGTCGTCTGCTAGACCGCTCCCTTCCGCTGAAATTCCTATAAAACTAATTACACCTCTGCTGAATTTTCCAGCAGAAAATTTCGCTATGTTTCTCGATATGCGAGAGAACTTGTACTCATCCCTAGTCTTAGAATGTGGCGACATACACGCAAAAGGTTGGAGCAGCGAGCATATTACACTACTGGCCATTAAAATTGCTACACAAAGAAGAAATGCAGATGATAAACGGATATTCATTGGACAAATATATTATACTAGAACTGACATGTCATTATATTTTCACACAATTTGGGTGCATAGAACCTGAAAAATCAGTACCCAGAACAACCACCTCTGGCCGTAAGAACGACCTTGATACGCCTGGGCATCGAGTCAAACAGAGCTTGGATGGCGTGTACAGGTATAGCTGCCCATGCAGCTTCAACAAGATACCACATTTCATCAAGAGTAGTGACTGGCGTATTTTGACGAGCCAGTTGCTCGGCCACCATTGACCAGACGTTTTCAATTGGTGAGAGATCTACAGAATGTGCTGGCCAGGGCAGCAGTCAAACATTTTCCGTGTCCAGAAAGACCCAAACAGGACCTGCAACATGCGATCGTGCATTATCTTGCTGAAATGAGGGTTTCGCAGGGATCGAATGAATGGTAAAGGCACGGGTCGTAACACAACTGAAATGTAACGTCCAATGTTGAAAGTGCCGTCAATGCGAACAAGAGGTGACCAAGACGTGTAACCAATGGCACCCCATACCATCACGCCGGGTGATACGCCAGTATGGCGATGACGAATACACGCTTCCAATGCGCGTTCACCGCGATATCGCCAAACACGGATGCGACCATCATGATGTTGTAAACACAACCCGGATTCATCCGAAAAAATGACGTTGAGTACATCATCGCAGGCGCTCCTGTCTGTGATGCAGCGTGAAGGGTAACCGCAGCCATGGTCTCCAAGCTGATAGTCCATGCTGCTGCAAACGTCGTCGAACTGTTCGTGCAGATGGTTGTTGTCTTGCAAGCGTCCCCATCTGTTGACTCGGGGATCGAGATGTGGCTGCACGATCCGTTACAGCCATGTGGATAAGATGCCTGTCATCTCGACTACTAGTGACACGAGGCCATTGGGATCCAGCACAGCGTTCCGTATTACTCTCCTAAACCCACCGATTCCATGCTCTGCTAACAGCCATTGGATCTCGACCAATGCGAGCAGCAATGTCAAAAAAAATGGTTCAAATGGCTCTGAGCACTATGGGACTTAACTTCTGAGGTCATCAGTCCCCTAGAACTTAGAACTACTTAAACCTAACTAACCTAAGGACATCACACACAGCCATGCCCGAAGTTCGGCCACCCTGGCCGGCGAGCAGCAATGTCGCGATACGATAAACCGCAATCGCGATTGGCTACAATCCGACATTTATCAAAGTCGGAAACGTGATGGTACGCATTTCTCCTCCTTACACGAGGCATCACAACAACGTTTCACCAGGCAACGCCGGTCAACTGCTGTTTGTGTATGAGAAATCGGTTGGAAACTTTCCTCGTGTCAGCACATTGCAGGTGTCGCCACCGGCGCCAATCTTGTGTGAATGCTATGAAAAGCTAATCATTTGCATATCACAGCATCTTCTTCCTGTCGGTTAAATTTCGCGTCTGTAGCACGTCATCTTCGTGGTGTAGCGATTTTAATGGCCAGTAGTGTATAATGCCCTCTAAGTTCTCGCAAGAACAATTAACTAATTGGCTGGCTCGTTTCTCCGCAGTTGAAGCTAAACGAAGCTACAGCTGATTTCTAGCTGTATGTCAGCCGCTGTGAACGCAGTGATCACACAAATTTCTTCTCTGCGTCGTGCAGAGTGTTATGTGCTCCGTTCTGCACTTGACGCCAGTTGAGAGTAGAGTCCTTGAAAATTTCCCTCTTGTCTTACTCATAGCCGAACTGTCTACCCACCTGAGTTCTTTCGTTCCACATGTCATGGTTTTTTTCGACCAATAGGAGTGTTCCTCTTATTTCGTGGAAGATCTCTGTACCAATCACAAGATCCTTTCCATTAAATTGCATAGAAACTTTGACTCTCTTCTTCCTTGCACGTTTCAGCCAATCGGACGTTTCGTGTCCATTCCAGACGCCTAAATACTTACATTGACTCGCTCATGTGTGTAGCACTTGCTGGACACGTGAACGAAAATGCGTCACTGGTCTTGTTTGATACCCATTTGGAATTCCGAAATGCAGTTTTCTAAAAGCTTTCTCTCCTGTCCTTCTGAGATGGGCTTTTATACTCTCTCTCCCCGTCTGACTCACCTGGTCGGTCGTTGACCTTCCGCCTGGGACTCCCCTTTAAATGGTTTCCATTGTACCCCCTGTAGTGTGGCCTTGCCTCTGCTCGCCCCTCTGAAATTTCAAACTAGAACGCCTCTCGCTGCTTGTGGCACCTTCTGCTCATAGACATGCATTATATAGGGATGGTGTGTTAATTACCGTCGTTTAGTGTCATCCCTGTTTTGCATTACGTACTGAGAGGCAAATTTGCTCATAACTGCCGAATTAAGTTAGGTGTCATATTCACCTTCCTACTGCGATGTATAAAGCTCTCATGTAAGGTGTGAATCTGACCTTCATTTATTCTGCCACCTTACAATGTAACTGGGACTGCTGGTGTCACTTCAGCTGTCAAGCAGTAGGCCTAACAACTTTCCCAGCCGTGGCTGTGTGTTAACAATCTACAAACGAACTCAGAGAGTAGCTAATACTTACAGAATAAATATTCCGATGTGCAGAACAGAATTTTTGTAACTAAGATGCATTGAATACACAAGCCATGTGACTATGCTTGGTCTAAAGTGTGCCAATAAGTTTTCTACAGATTCTGACAATAATTACATCGCTAGTACCATTCAGAAATGTCGTTGATAGCCAACACGTGTTTGACAAACATCTTAAGAGTTTGCATTCGTTTTCTGGAATGATCTTGTCTTAATTCTTTGCAGAGATAAATGAATGTTCATTTCGCTTTTTTGCGACCATTGTCACAGCTCAGGTGTCGCTATTTTCTTATTGTTGTAGGAAAACAGAGAATAGCTACCGCTATGTTTAGGTTTTGTGCTGCATTCCACCGTATTGCCGAATCTTTATGGTAGTAAGTTTTGCTGCAAGAGCGTATGCCAATGTGAGTGTGTCAAGAAAAACATCAAATTTGAAGCTATGATTTACTGCAAATTGGCGATTTAACGGACTTTGAAATGTTTTAGGGTGAAATTATTCAACTTCTATTTTATGGTGTCATATGTTTAAACTGCGTTAATTTTTAAAAGAATAAAGTATTAATCGTATACTTACTTATTCTCTATGTTATAGATATCTGTACTACAATTTTCTATTTTGACTGCTCTGAAAGAAGCACACGGTGTGGGTGCCCATACAGTTCGAATGCAGTGACTCAGATTGTTGTTGTATTTATGTTAACAGTAAAGGGCCTTCACGTGCAACAGACGGCCGCGATCCGTCGCGTGGGCTTGCGGTCGCTTGTTGGATAGTGAGCGAGGTGGCGTGGTGGATAGCGCACTGGACTCGCATTCGGGAAGACGGCGGTTTAAACCAGCGTCCAACCATCCTGATCTAGGTTTTCTGTGATTTCCCTAAACTGCTGTAGACAATTGCCGGATGGTTCCTCTGAATGGGTACGGCCGAGCTCCTTCCCCATCCTTGACCAAATCCGAGCTTGTGCTCTGTCTCTAATGACCTCGACATCGAAGAGAACGTCTAACCACATCTTCCTCTTCCTTTTGCTTCTTAGATCGAATATGTGTGGTCAAATCGCAGCGACCTGTCGCTGATCGCTGCTGGCGTGGACATCTCAGGCAATCTACTGAATCGCATTCCAGATTTGCAATACGGCCATCTGCCTGCGACACGTCTTTTTGGTTATTAAGCATGGTTCTCTAGTTCGTTTTGTTTCTCTTTGCACGTGTTGAGTAATTGCTTCCTTGTTAAAATTTACAGTTATTCAGGAACCACGAACCACTCTGAAAAGTGATGTTAAGATCGAAGCTGCAATTTATATTAAAAACTACCACGAAATACATCCTCGTATTTGGCAGTGATTAGCATTTTGAAGCTAACTGTACTCAAACTGCATGCCATTTCTTATAATCTCCCTCATATGATTTGTGACAAGAGTTATGGTTGATAGCAGTGCTGCCACTGACAACATTTCTAAAGACCCTCTAAAATTTCAAAAATAATGTGTTAATCCATGCTGTTAAACTATAAGACTATTGAATACAAATTGAATTGAAGACTAATAACTAAAAAAAAACGAAATTGGAAAAAGCATATTTGTGCCATCAGTTGCTCAATATTATGTTTATTCTCTACCGGTTTCGATTGTTACAATTATCTCCAAGGAGAAAAACATTGTACATCAATGGATCAACCATACATTTCCATCATACATACGCCATGCAGATGTAGAACATACGGTATTTAATTGTCATAACAGGATGTCTTAGCACAGTACATAATATTAATAAGTATGGAGTTATTATCAACTCGTGTGCACTACTGTAATTGTGCCAAGGCACAGCGTGATTATATGTACTGGAGACAGACTATTATGACAATTATGATGTATATCTAAAGAATGAGCAACCAGCTGCAGAAATGAAATTTTATTCGTGTAATAATTAAGGAAATAAAATTTCTTTTATGCACCTGGTTGCTGATTATTTCGATATATACAACTAAGTTACTGAAGAAGTTTAAAGTATTAATTATGTATGTTCTACATTTTTAGGTCTCATATATGAACCAAAAGTATGGTTGATTAATTGCTGTACAACGATTTTATTCTTGGAGATGATTCTAACAGTGGAAACCGGTAGAGAATAAACATAAAAACGTACAGCTGATGGCAGAAATATGCTTTTTCCAAATTATTTAGCATCTGCACACAATCGCCTATGGAAAGCTATGAAAACGAATTGTATCAGCACAATGGAAAGGTGTATGCACCCACATGGCGTTGTGAAAGGCGTAACTTATTCTGTGAAGTAACCTACAGTCGACAAGAAAAACGTTTCTAAACAATATATTTTTTAATCAACTGCCACTGTTGCTAAACATAGTAGCAAATTCTTCATAGCAGGACTTCTCGACACAGTGAATTTTCTTAGCAAATCGCTCGTGCTTGTAGAGGTCTAGACGAGAGACATCGCTCCTGTGTGGGGCCCCTTTAAGTTGGCCAGTCAACTTCCTAAGACCACGCGGGGTAGACGTGCTGTCTAAAGCGTCTTGTCACGGTTCGCGCGGCTACCCACTCCGGAGGTTCGAGTCCTCCCTCGGGCATGGGTGTGTGTGTGTGGTCCTTAGCATAAGTTAGTTTAAGTTAGATTAAGTAGTGCTGAAGCCTAGGGACCGATGACTTCAGCAGTTTGGTCTCATAGTCCATACCACAAATTTTCAAATTTTCCAGCTTCCTAAGTACACCTGAATCGTCAGAAGTCAAGAGGCTTTGGCCGGTTATCATTCGTTTCCAGTGTCGCAGCCAACGTTACCTAGCTTACAGTACCGAATGAGGTAGCCGTTGTTGTCTTCTGTTGTACTTGTTTATGCTTAAATATTCCGATTCTTCTGTATTCCTCAGTGACATTGTTGCAGGTAGGATAATTATGAACACCGGAACCATCGGATCTTTCGTACCCTCTAAAACTGCCATAGTGCCAAAAACGTCTCATCTCTATTCGATGTGTACGGCTTCTTCTCTGCCTTTTTATTTTAGAGGATGAGTTTTTCTGTGAAATGAGTGTCTCTAGTAGGTCTGTTATTTTGTTTCAATCTTAAACCTCAAGTACAGTCATGCTAGACACAATTTACTGCAAAATATTTACATGTAACAACGTAAATAACGAATACTTTCTCAATTTTTGCATATATCAACTTAGGTATGTAAATACTTGATTTTGGTTCGTAATATGATGAAGAAATCCTATAATTTCACACAAATATAGGCAAGTCATAAAATTATCCGTAAAACTTACATTATCTATAAGTATACAAGAACGGATAAATTACAGTCAGTACGTTACTATAGTCTAAAATAGGTCCACACTCATACATACACATTCTCTAAAAGTAAACGCTATAGTTTTTGTAAGTAAATGTGTTCCTTTTAGATATCTACAGACCATTGTTGTCTGTGGAATGTGCTCTTGAATTTACACAGATACAGGAAACTGTGCCAACACATTTCTTGCAAACCGGTTTGTTGCGGGCCGTACATTTATATGAAATTTGTCCTTTGCAAGACTTTCACACCGGGCAGCAGCTGCGCCTTCCATCAGCGTGAGCACCCAGAGCCGGCCGCGGTGGTCTTGCGGTTCTAGGCGCTCAGTCCGGAACCGCGGGACTGCTACGGTCGCAGGTTCGAATCCTGCCTCGGGCATGGATGTGTGTGATGTCCTTAGGTTAGTTAGGTTTAAGTAGTTCTAAGTTCTAGGGGACTGATGACCACAGATGTTAAGTCCCATAGTGCTCAGAGCCATTTGACCCATTTTTTGAGCACCCAGAGCTCTGATCTTGGCTTTTGAACAGTCTTCAGCAAGTTTCTCCACGAGCTAAAGCAGAAAGTCTCGACTTGTTATTTTGATGTTTTCTACAACTTTGTTCATCACCCAAATCTAGTCTGTTATAAAAGTCTGAACAGGCCACCTTCTTCCACCAGCTTTCACTGAGTATTTTGGGCCATGTGATCAAGAACATCTACTACATGCCTTGTCTCATTGTAGCATGTCACTATGTCAGGATTTAACTTTAGGTCAGTTTGAGTTTGTGTATCTGGATGGAGGGAACTGAGAATAACCAAGTTGTTTTTTTTTTTTTTTCTTTTCCTTTTCGTGATACACAGTGAGGATCATACTGTCGGTTTTGATAACTGCAATCTTGTATACGTTCTCGCGAGCTTTCTTCATGCACTCAGGCACTACCCTTCTAATTTTGTTCATTACACTAAGCAAGCTTGTTCGATTGTTTTCAGATTTCGTAAGTATTGGAACAGGGCCGGTACCATTCCAAAATACCGTTATCCATAATGGCGGCCATGACGTCACACACACACACCCTCCTCCCCCCCCCCCCCCCCGCCAACGTATACGCGCTAGACATGAAATGTTGTCATTATGAAATGTTTTCATAACACCGTCATCATTCCAAAGCATCGTTAGTCGACAAGGTCGCACGCAGTGTATCCGGCACGTGTTGACTCTCTAGTCTTTATTACCGTAGCGGGTTGTGACATAGAGAGAGAGAGTTAGCGCCATCTCTCTCTATGTCACAACCCCGCGCTTACATACACGCGCTAGGCAGGACCTATACAAATCAGTGCCCGGCCCACCTCACTCTCACACTGCTCGTATACTTCGTTCGTCCAGTACTTGTCACGTCTTCGTAATTAAACGTGCAAAAAAATGAAGCGTTCAAGTGTAACTGCACTCACTAAGGATACGATATTACTTATTGCCTAATCCACTTCCTCTTACGTCATCACGTACAATACATTACAATTATTTTACAGAAATACATTTCTTAAACAAAATTTTCAAAACAAAATTATAAAAACAATCATGATGATCTGTTCCTGTGGATAAAATAAACGTTTATTAATTTAGTCATCCCATCACCACATGGTCTCTAACTACTAATTTCTCTATTTCTACTTTCTACAGTTGACGTCAACATGCTACTACTACTACTACATGCCGTGACCTTTTATAGTAAACTCCTTTCCCTGGCGTCGCTCAGTTGCTGCTATTATCTGCGAACAATTAAAAACATTTGTTGCACATTATTGTAGGTTACTGTAACTCCGAATTTCTCCGATACCCCTTTGATGTTACGCTTGTTTGACTGGTTATGGCATTGGTCTTCCGCTCCTAGTCTGCTTCTGTCTGTAACGGTAGGCTCAATTCAACGTCATGCTTATCTGTTGAACAAAACAAGAGTTAGTTTTGCACGTTACAGCAAGTAAAAATCAGTGATAGTGGTCAAGGTTCATGGCTGGACTTGAGAGCATCTATCTTTTGTGGTGACCTTCATTATCATCCTTTAAACGGACTGGCGTGTTGTTTTAGCGTCTCTGCTTAACTCAAATAGTTAAGCCCAGACTCGGCTAGCGTCTCTACAACACTCCTACGGCCCAAATCATCAATAAGCTCTGTCGATCACGCTATTGCGTGCGACCAACCACCTGATTTACGTCTTTCTATGAAGGCTCAAAACTCGCCTTTTCACACAACATCCTCATCGCACCCATTACGAATTATCCATGTTTGGTGCGTCCCTATCGCCTAATTTCGATTGACTGGCCACCGGCTAGTCGTTTTGATCACCGTACTCACACTATCAACACAATTGAGATAACAGGTGCGTCTCGAACACTACTGCGTCGGACAGACCACCTCATAATTATCACCCGAAACACCCACAATCGCCATACGCCGATAACGCAACGGGTGGGTCCTGAACACTACCGCGTCGGACATCATACCCTGCACTCGTCTCAAGAAACGCAACACATTCGGTGGGACGCAATATCCACCTACCACATCACAACACGCTCAACACACTCCAAATCCATCCACCACAGATCCAGATTTTATCCTGAAAGCTCTCCTGTCCAATAGCCTTGCCATAAAATTTTGTATAGGAAGTTATCTACATAAGATAACCCCTTCTATAGTTAATCTAATACTTCTAAATATTGTTTGTGTCATAGCTGAAGCAAATTTTCTATACTAAGCGACCCAATGGCCCCCATACAACAAAATTTAACATCAAACACATAATATACACACAATCCATACCAAAATAAGACAAGCACATGAAAATAGGAAAATAAATACACACAACATAAAACAAATAATCACAAAACAAAAATAAAACACTGCCTATACTAATACAAATAAACATCGCCAACAAATCACAAAAATCTAATCTAATTATACACTACTTTGTTCCCGGCCGCGTTCTTCCGCTGCCGAGTGTGCCGCCCTAGTCATTCTTGTCTGTTTTGCGCAGTTTGCGTACGGCAAGTGTTAGCCGGACGTATTTTGATTATTTGTGTAGGTTCTGGATTGAGGTCTTCACTCGCTCTCCAGTTCTGCACTGGTTGATCCCTTCCATTTTTATTGGCTAGTTTCCAGTTATTATTACCCTGGTTCCACCTACGTTCCTGTGGCGGATAATGTTTGTCCTCTATTATCGCGCCACTGTGGGTTGTTTCCCCTATTGTTACCGTTACCGGCATAGTTATTCCTCATCTGGTTTCTGTTTCTCTCTATATTCGCGTCTTGGCCTTCCTCATGCGGTCCCCTTTGCTTCTTCTTCTCACACACCTGCTGGTCGTTATAGGCAAACTCCAGTTCCCTAAGAATGCCCTTAAATGCTTCTACTTCATTTCCGCATCTGCCAGCTAGCGTCTGCTGATATGTAAGTGGCAACTTCATATAGCATACGCGTATAATCTCCCCAAGGCTGCACGGTTCGTCCAGATACTGATTCTTTTTCAGCATGTTCTATAAAAATTTCACAACACTTCGGAAACCTGAGCTCTCGAAGTCGCGTGTCATGAGAATTTCTTGTTTAATTCTGTTTTGGGTCTCCTTTGACCAATATCTGCTCATAAATGCGTCGCGGAACTCTTGGTATGTTCTGCAACCTTTAGCAACACTACGCATACTTTCGCTGATGCACCTTCCAAGTGCGCACACACAAAGTCAAGTTTGTACATTAACGGCCACTGTGGTGGTAACGTTAGATCAAACTGTCCAATGAACGTTTTTGGATGTAACGTATTATTATCATCCATATAGTGCTGGAACTTGTGTACCGACAGAAAGTGTTTATAATGAAACTGCCTAGTTTCATCTTTATGCTGTGGCGTTTCGATGTTTTCATAAACTACCTCCGTGTGCGCCTCCTGGATATCCTGTGGCTCTTGCAAGTGCGAGGTGGATCGCCTAAACGGGTAGCAATTGCTTGCGCCAGTTGTTCTGCTACTGAACTCCGCCTCCGGCAAATCACTTACTACACGCGGTACCTCCGTACGTGTGCCTCGCGGTTCATAGCTGCCATGACGTTCTAACGGTCTGGTTTCCAGCATGCATGCTTCATTATCACGTCGGTTCACAACTCCTGTGACAGATACTGTGTCCCGTTGACGTACTTCCGAGGTTACCTCTTCCGTGGATACTGTCTGAATATCGGCTCCAGTTTGTCCTGTATTTGTAGAAGTTCTGTCGACTGACAGTGCCTCTACCCTGCTCTCGATTTGTCGTTTAAATTCGGCAAATTCTGCCATCAGTGGTGCCTCTCCGGCTTCCTCCTTCCTGTTCGACACGGTTTCTTCAATCTTTTTCACTCGTGTCTGCAGCATATTTATAACAGTTTTGCCGACCTTGGTCTTGTTCTCTATGTCCTCGTTCGTTTCTCTCGATATTCTCTTGGCTTCCCGCGCAATTAATTGCGCCTCATTGGCGGTTCTTTTCGCTTCGGCTATCTCTCGCTCTAACTTCATCCTTCACACCGCATGTTTCACGCTTTATGATGGCAAGCTGTGCCCGAGTTTCCTTTCTACACTCCTGTATGCTGCTGTGTGTTTCTTCTTTCCAGACTAGCTTGCCTCTCCTTTCTACACGTTTAAATTCTTTCCTGCATCACTTTCGTACTAGCGTCTATCTTCTGCATCATACGCTCCAAGAATCCAGCGATGCCTGAACCGTCTACCGCCAAGTCTCCCCTTTCCGCATGATAACTACTGTCATGACTTGCAGGTGATCCCCTGCTCATTCTTCCGTCTCCTGTCGAGTAAGGTCCAAACCCTGCTCGGTACGACAGTGTCGGACTGCAGTCTTCGACATCTCCACAGCAACAAAGTTTTCATTGAAGATGGTGGCACGCTTAAAATTTGGCCTGGCTATACATTTTCTCACGCCATAACGCCCTTCCCATGCGGTTCTAATAACAATATCACGTTCATTTCTTACATTTTGCATAGTTTTCCCGAAAATGGAATTATTCATTAATTTATAAAAGTCTCTTTCAAAATCATTACTCGCGACCGCCCTCTTTTCAGTATTTAGTTCAATATACTCCTTCAACCAGGGGGATTGCTTGAAGGAGATTGCCCGGGTGATTTTAATGAGCTCCATTCCTAATCTGAGGCACTGCTGGAAGTTACGATAATGAATAATATACCTCTGCTTATCCCCAACAGTGGCCAGCAGTTTAGGGCTGGTGCTTCCTCGTGGAATTTGTTGCTCTGAACATAACGGCAAGTCACTTGTCTCTCCATGCAAATTATTAGGGTACGCGATGTCTGCCTCAAGCACATACCCTACATCAGAATCGGCCGCAAGACCCATTATCTGTCCACCTAATCCCTTCAATTCGTCTTCAGGCACCCATTGGAACCCGGAAACCGGCAGCGGTTGCTTCATAGCATTCCCACATAAATTGTTAACATCTAAGTACAAAATGTAAGTAGAATCAAGGGATGCGTTGTACTCGACACCCATCCGCGGGTTATTTGCCTTGGCGTGCCTTTGAACACATTGACAAAGTCCGCCACGGATCCCTCGCTCAAAAATAGAAGCATCGAAGCATCAGTCAAAAGTTCAATGTTGCAATCCGTTTTTTTGAGCATAGCGTCCCAGGACAACCCAGGTGCCGTGTAATAAAAGGCAGGGTCCAGAGAGTACGTGGTCATACATATACTCCGGAACTTTTCGAAAACATCTGCAAGCAAACGAACGTCCGTGTCCATGTGTAACCTTGCATATTCTCCCAAATTGGGGATGTTGAATTCCTGCCAGACATTAACGGCATGCTCATAATCTGTGATAGTTATGGTATCGCCTGTGAGAGTACTGGTAAAAGAAGTTATTTCGGGAAGCCTTGTTTCATTGAGTTTTGCCATACTATCAAGATACTCGTACGGGAAAACTCCTTTCCTCGTCGCAAGTTGAAACTTTTCCTCATCGGTAAATACAGATCGAGTGATATGCATATCATTCCGAGGTAAAGTCTCAACCAGTTTCTGGAGCGAAGTCTGCATAAATCGTAGAGAGTCAAGGAAGCGGAGCGTAATTTTCGGCGTCATTCGTTTTGAAAAAGAAATGTACTTTTCAACACTTTCAGGCAGGATACTGAGCTGATCATTCTTCATACCGAACTTAGCCAAGTGCTCAACGAGAAAATGAGCGTCATACCCGCTCAGATTATGAAAAAAGACGGGTATGTGTGTAGGTAACTGATACTTCAAGTTGCATGCTTTGTGGGTTCAAATGGTTCAAATGGCTCTGAGCACTATGGGACTCAACTGCTGTGGTCATCAGTCCCCTAGAACTTAGAACTACTTAAACCTAACTAACCTAAGGACATCACACACAGCCATGCCCGAGGCAGGATTCGAACCTGCGACCGTAGCAATCGCACGGTTCCGGACTGCGCGCCTAGAACCGCGAGACCACCGCGGCCGGCCCAGCATGCTTTGTGGGCTGCACCGCGCAACTTACCCGTAAGATGACAATGGTCTCTACGAGGAGTCTCCGCTTTTCTATCTAAGGCCAGCCCGCAAATATGACAATTAACAGCCTTTTCATACAAGTCATCATTTTCCTTTGATTTGGTCATGGGAATATTGATGCTGTAGAGCTTGTGAACTTGCCATGAAAGTTTTTCAAGCTCAGTGAGAAGCCAAACCGCCGGATCGTCCCCTACATAAGACTGATAGCTATTAAGTTTACAATCATACGCGCATACAACTTGGAACGCCGCCGCATAAGGTACGTGTTTTTGTGTGAAGGTTGTGTGTGAGGCTAAGGGGTCCCCGTCACAACGAGTAATAGGAGCCAGCAAGCATTCAAAAGCGGCGTACACAACAAAAGGACAACGCTGCTGGTGGTGAGCATTTTTAAATTTAATGAAGTTATTTTCCTCAGCGGGCATAACAACACGTACCGGGTCCTTGCATGCACAATCTAATAGATGTGTCGCTAATAACTCTTGAGATGAAAAGTAATTCAAACACCTTATACAAATATGTTGTTTATGTTCATTTTTACTTAACTGGGAGGAAATGAGTCGGGACATGTCTTTGATCCAGACGTAGTGATAATTATCACGTTCGGAGAAGAGCAGCATGTTGACATGGAACTCTCGCTCACCTGCAAATTTTGAGAAATGGAGGGGGCCTACTACTGTATGCTTGTTCTGCTCATCTGACTTGCTTTTCTTCTCCAGGCCATAAACGTGGACCGACATGGCGGTATTCTGAGCCTCAAACTTAGGTATGTCCTGGATTCTTAAAGGGAACTCTATTCCGTCAAAGTTATACTATCTCTTAATATCTTTGACTTTGTAACTGCTGGGACGCTCGGGATGATGGTTGTAATTGTAATTTCTCTCGCAAGCCAGGACTGACCATGCAAAACACGCATTATCATAGTTATTTTGAACATTAATGCACGACTGTTTTTTCTCAATATCTATAGGGAGTTTAATATAACTGGACCCTCCATTCATTGGATCATAGACATGTATATGGATGTCGAGGTGCGGTATACTGCTGAGCGCTTTAGCGGATCCACGTACTTCCATCTCGGAAAATCGAGCCATAATAGCGCTCAAGGTGGATTCTCGGTACCACTCAGCAATCGATGTGCTCCGAGAAATAACGCCATTGTCACCCCATATATAATGCAGAGTAGCCGTCTCCGCGTCACCTTGATGTTTAGGGGGGTGACTCAGTTCACAGCATAATACCGCACTGCATTTAATGGCGTTAAATTCCGGATCATCTAAGAGTTTGAGGAGCTCGGTCTCCAAGACGGGGAGGCACGCCTCCAAAAACCTTACAGGATCGCGATACCTCCCGCCTGGACTCTCAATTCTGGTGAAAGAGATTCGCCCCTCAAACGCTCTAGCAACTGCTGAGTATTCTAAGGGAGTCATTACGCCGTCATTCTGATCGAATTCATTATCGATAGGACGGGGGGAGAGAACTACCGCTAGCCATAGGGAAATTACTATTATTACTATTGCTACAACTAGGAGTCCACCCGATAGATGAAGGGGCTGGTGATGAGGGATCGTAATCATCATCATTTGCGGGGAGGTCGTGCGGTAGCGTTCTCGCTTCCCACGCCCGGGTTCCCGGGTTCGATTCCCGGCGGGGTCAGGGATTTTCTCTGCCTCGTGATGACTGGGTGTTGTGTGCTGTCCTTAGGTTAGTTAGGTTTAAGTAGTTCTAAGTTCTAGGGGACTGATGACCATAGATGTTAAGTCCCATAGTGCTCAGAGCCATTTGAACCATTTGCGGGGAGAGGTATACGTCTCCGAACGCATACCTTGCGTGGGCGGCGGCTACGGTAATAAAGACTAGAGAGTCAACACGTGCCGGATACACTGCGTGCGACCTTGTCGACTAACGATGCACCCGTCCGCCGTCGCCACAGCCTGGACCTTCAAGCCGGCTGTCACCCCCTCCTCCTCCGGAAGCAGCAGCTCGCCGCCGCCGCCGCCCACGCAAGGTATGCGTTCGGAGACGTATACCTCTCCCCTCATCAACAGCCCCTTCATCTATCGGGTGGACTCCTAGTTGTAGCAATAGTAATAATAGTAATTTCCCTATGGCTAGCGGTAGTTCTCTCCCCCCGTCCTATCGATAATGAATTCGGTCAGAATGACGGCGTAATGACTCCCTTAGAATACTCAGCAGTTGCTAGAGCGTTTGAGGGGCGAATCTCTTTCACCAGAATTGAGAGTCCAGGCGGGAGGTACCGCGATCCTGTAAGGTTTTTGGAGGCGTGCCTCCCCGTCTTGGAGACCGAGCTCCTCAAACTCTTAGATGATCCGGAATTTAACGCCATTAAATGCAGTGCGGTATTATGCTGTGAACTGAGTCACCCCCCTAAACATCAAGGTGACGCGGAGACGGCTACTCTGCATTATATATGGGGTGACAATGGCGTTATTTCTCGGAGCACATCGATTGCTGAGTGGTACCGAGAATCCACCTTGAGCGCTATTATGGCTCGATTTTCCGAGATGGAAGTACGTGGATCCGCTAAAGCGCTCAGCAGTATACCGCACCTCGACATCCATATACATGTCTATGATCCAATGAGTGGAGGGTCCAGTTATATTAAACTCCCTATAGATATTGAGAAAAAACAGTCGTGCATTAATGTTCAAAATAACTATGATAATGCGTGTTTTGCATGGTCAGTCCTGGCTTGCGAGAGAAATTACAATTACAACCATCATCCCGAGCGTCCCAGCAGTTACAAAGTCAAAGATATTAAGAGATAGTATAACTTTGACGGAATAGAGTTCCCTTTAAGAATCCAGGACATACCTAAGTTTGAGGCTCAGAATACCGCCATATCGGTCCACGTTTATGGCCTGGAGAAGAAAAGCAAGTCAGATGAGCAGAACAAGCATACAGTAGTAGGCCCCCTCCATTTCTCAAAATTTGCAGGTAAGCGAGAGTTGCATGTCAACATGCTGCTCTTCTCCGAACGTGATAATTATCACTACGTCTGGATCAAAGACATGTCCCGACTCATTTCCTCCCAGTTAAGTAAAAATGAACATAAACAACATATTTGTATAAGGTGTTTGAATTACTTTTCATCTCAAGAGTTATTAGCGACACATCTATTAGATTGTGCATGCAAGGACCCGGTACGTGTTGTTATGCCCGCTGAGGAAAATAACTTCATTAAATTTAAAAATGCTCACCACCAGCAGCGTTGTCCTTTTGTTGTGTACGCCGATTTTGAATGCTTGCTGGCTCCTATTACTCGTTGTGAAGGAGACCCCTTAGCCTCACACACAACCTTCACACAAAAACACGTACCTTATGCGGCGGCGTTCCAAGTTGTATGCGCGTATGATTGTAAACTTAATAGCTATCAGTCTTATGTAGGGGACGATCCGGCGGTTTGGCTTCTCACTGAGCTTGAAAAACTTTCATGGCAAGTTCACAAGCTCTACAGCATCAATATCCCCATGACCAAATCAAAGGAAAATGATGACTTGTATGAAAAGGCTGTTAATTGTCATATTTGCGGGCTGGCCTTAGATAGAAAAGCGGAGACTCCTCGTAGAGACCATTGTCATCTTACGGGTAAGTTCCGCGGTGCAGCCCACAAAGCATGCAACTTGAAGTATCAGTTACCTACACACATACCCGTCTTTTTTCATAATCTGAGCGGGTATGACGCTCATTTTCTCGTTGAGCACTTGGCTAAGTTCGGTATGAAGAATGATCAGCTCAGTATCTGAATGATCAGCTCAGTTGTCAGCTGAATGATCAGCTCAGTTGTCTTGTGACAGCCAGAGCGAGAGCACCAGCAGCAGCGAGTACTGTTTTATAAAGCGTTTGTTTTGCATTTTGTTTACGACCTTCCACTAAGGAAGGGATTCTATTTGTGTTTATCTGCTCTGCATAGAAACTAACAGTTCTTGATCGTTAGGAGAGAAATTTATTTTGTACTTATTTGCTGCGCTTAGCTTTTAAATAGTTTTTGTGGGAAAACCTAGCGTAGTTTTCGCGTCTCGTATTTCAGTGAGTGTCTCTTGTTTATCAGAGTAGCTCATCAGAAGATTATCTTGGGTATTTGTCACCGTATAGAGTAGGGTAAACATAGTCATGTGTAGGGACTGTGGTTGTTGTGAGCGGACGCAAGGAGAATTGGCCACTCTTCGGGGGCAGGTTGAGGCTTTGTCTGTTAGGCTCATCGAGCTCGAGGCGCAGGCGTCGGCTCGTAGTGGCGTTGGGGCAACTGTGGTGAGACCTATGCCTACTTCGGTGGCCTTGGAATCACATGGAACCCCTGATGTCGCTGCGTCTTCCGGCAGTGAGCATCTTACCGGTCAGCCATCACTCCAGGGTGAATGGCGGACAGTGGTGGGCTCGCGCGTGCCTGGCCGAAAGGCGAAGGTGGGATCTGGCCGCGTGGCAACTGCCTTACCCCTTTCCAACAGGTACGGGGTGCTTCCTAGTGGTGATGACATCATTTCCGAGCCACCACAGGATGCCTCGCCTGTTGGGCCAGTGGCCGATTCTCCGGCAAGGTCCCGACAGTCACAGAGGGCGGGCCTATTAGTTATAGGGAGCTCCAACGTTAGGCGGGTTATGGAGCCCCTCAGGAAAATAGCGGGTAGGTCGGGGAAGAATGCCAGTGTGCACTCGGTGTGCTTGCCGGGGGGTCTCGTCCGTAATGTGGAGGAGGCCCTTCTGGCAGCTATTGAACGCACTGGGTGTGACCGGCTGCAGATAGTAGCACATGTCGGAACGAATGACGCCTGCCGCTTGGGTTCTGAGGCCATCCTTGGTTCCTTCCGGCGGCTGGCTGATTTGGTGAAGACAACCAGCATCGCACGCGGAGTGCAAGCTGAGCTTAATATCTGCAGCATAGTGCCCAGAGTCGATCGCGGTCCTCTGGTTTGGAGCCGTGTGGAGGGTCTAAACCAGAGGCTCAGACGACTCTGCGACTATAATGGTTGCAAATTCATCGACCTCCGTTATTGGGTGGAGAACTGTAGGGCCCCCCTAGACAGGTCAGGCGTGCACTACACACCGGAAGCAGCTACTTGGGTAGCAGAGTACGTGTGGCGTGCACACGGGGGTTTTTTAGGTTAGAGGGACCCCCCCTTGGGCGAAACGATAAAATACCTGACGGCTTACCAGAGAGAACATCATCATCGTTGATAAAGAACGTCCGTCCTCTGAGACCAAAAACAGGAAAAGTTAACGTAATATTGGTAAACTGCAGGAGTATCCAGGGCAAGGTTCCTGAATTAGTATCTCTTATTGAAGGAAATAGTGCGCATATAGTATTAGGAACGGAAAGTTGGTTAAAACCGGAAGTGAACAGTAACGAAATCCTAGACACAGAATGGAATATATACCGCAAGGATAGGATAAACGCCAATGGTGGAGGAGTATTTATAGCAGTAAAGAATTCAATAATATCCAGTGAAGTTATTAGCGAATGCGAATGTGAAATAATCTGGGTTAAGTTAAGTATCAAAGGTGGGTCAGATATGATAGTCGGATGCTTCTATAGACCACCTGCATCAGCAACCGTAGTAGTTGAGCGCCTCAGAGAGAACCTGCAGAACGTCGTGAAGAAGTTTCGTGATCATACTATTGTAATAGGGGGAGACTTCAATCTACCAGGTATAAAATGGGATAGTCACACAATCAGAACTGGAGCCAGGGACAGAGACTCTTGTGACATTATCCTGACTGCCTTGTCCGAGAATTACTTCGAGCAGATAGTTAGAGAACCAACTCGTGAAGCTAACGTTTTAGACCTCATAGCAACAATAGACCGGAACTTTTCGACTCCGTGAATGTAGAAGAGGGTATCAGTGATCATAAGTCAGTGGTTGCATCAATGACTACAAGTGTAATAAGAAATGCCAAGAAAGGAAGGAAAATATATTTGCTTAACAAGAGTGATAGGGCACAAATCGCAGAATATCTGAGTGACCACCATCAAACGTTCATTTCTGAGGAAGAGGATGTGGAACAAAAATGGAAAAAATTCAGAAACATCGTCCAGTACGCCTTAGATAAGTTCGTACCGACTAAGGTCCAAAGCGAGGGGAAAGATCCACCGTGGTATAACAATCATGTACGAAAGGTGCTACGGAAACAAAGAAAGCTTCATCATAGGTTTAAGAGTAGTCGAATCATAGCTGATAAGGAAAAGCTGAACGAAGCGAAAAAGAGCGTAAAGAGAGCAATGAGAGAAGCATTCAACGAATTCGAACATAAAACATTGGCAAACAATCTAAACAAGAACCCTAAAACGTTTTGGTCATATGTAAAATCGGTAAGCGGATCTAAATCCCCTATTCAGTCACTCGTTGACCACGATGGCACCGAAACAGAGGACGACCGAAGAAAGGCAGAAATACTGAATTCAGTGTTCCGAAACTGTTTCACTGCGGAAAATCGTAACACGGTCCCTGACTTCAGCCGTCGCACGGACGCCAAAATGGAAAATATTGAAATAAACGATATCGGAATTGAAAAACAACTGCTATCACTTAGTAGCGGAAAAGCATCCGGACCAGACGAGATACCCTTAAGATTCTACAGTGATTATGCTAAAGAACTTGCCCCCTTTCTATCAGCAATTTATCGTAGATCTCTGGAAGAACGTAAAGTACCTATAGACTGGAAGAAAGCGCAGGTCGTTCCCATTTTCAAGAAGGGTCATAAATCAGATGCGAATAATTATAGGCCTATTTCGCTTACGTCAATCTGTTGTAGAATAATGGAACATGTTTTATGTTCTCGTATTATGACGTTCTTAGATAATACAAATCTCCTTCATCATAACCAACATGGATTCCGCAAACAGAGATCATGTGAAACTCAGCTCGCCCTATTTGTCCAAGAAATTCACAGTGCCGTAGACACTGGCGAGCAGATTGATGCCGTATTCCTGGACTTCAGGAAGGCATTTGATACGGTTCCGCACTTACGTTTAGTGAAAAAAATACGAGCTTACGGAATATCGGACCAGGTTTGTGATTGGATTCAGGATTTCCTAGAAGAAAGAACACAACATGTCATTCTTAACGGTTCAAAATCTGCAGATGTAGAGGTAATTTCGGGAGTACCGCAAGGAAGCGTGATAGGACCTTTATTGTTTACAATATACATAAATGACTTAGTTGACAACATCGGTAGCTCCGTGAGGCTATTTGCAGATGACACGGTTGTCTACAAGAAAGTAGCAACATCAGAAGACTCGTACATACTCCAGGAAGACCTGCAGAGGATTAATGAATGGTGCGACAGCTGGCAGCTTTCCCTAAACGTAGATAAATGTAATATAATGCGCATACATAGGGGCAGAAATCCATTCCAGTACGATTATGCCATAGGTGGTAAATCATTAGAAGCGGTAACGACCGTAAAATACTTAGGAGTTACTATCCGGAGCGATCTGAAGTGGAATGATCACATAAAACAAATAGTGGGAAAAGCAGGCGCCAGGTTGAGATTCATAGGAAGAATTCTAAGAAAATGTGACTCATCGACGAAAGAAGTAGCTTACAAAACGCTTGTTCGTCCGATTCTTGAGTATTGCTCATCAGTATGGGACCCTTACCAGGTTGGATTAATACAAGAGATAGACATGATCCAGCGAAAAGCAGCGCGATTCGTCATGGGGACATTTAGTCAGCGCGAGAGCGTTACGAAGATGCTGAACAAGCTCCAGTGGCGGACACTTCAAGAAAGGCGTTACGCAATACGGAGAGGTTTATTATCGAAATTACAAGAGAGCACATTCCGGGAAGAGATGGGCAACATATTACTACCGCCCACATATATCTCGCGTAATGATCACAACGAAAAGATCCGAGAAATTAGAGCAAATACGGAGACTTACAAGCAGTCGTTCTTCCCACGCACAATTCGTGAATGGAACAGGGAAGGGGGGATCAGATAGTGGTACAATAAGTACCCTCCGCCACACACCGTAAGGTGGCTCGCGGAGTATAGATGTAGGTGTAGATGTAGATGTATCCTGCCTGAAAGTGTTGAAAAGTACATTTCTTTTTCAAAACGAATGACGCCGAAAATTACGCTCCGCTTCCTTGACTCTCTACGATTTATGCAGACTTCGCTCCAGAAACTGGTTGAGACTTTACCTCGGAATGATATGCATATCACTCGATCTGTATTTACCGATGAGGAAAAGTTTCAACTTGCGACGAGGAAAGGAGTTTTCCCGTACGAGTATCTTGATAGTATGGCAAAACTCAATGAAACAAGGCTTCCCGAAATAACTTCTTTTACCAGTACTCTCACAGGCGATACCATAACTATCACAGATTATGAGCATGCCGTTAATGTCTGGCAGGAATTCAACATCCCCAATTTGGGAGAATATGCAAGGTTACACATGGACACGGACGTTCGTTTGCTTGCAGATGTTTTCGAAAAGTTCCGGAGTATATGTATGACCACGTACTCTCTGGACCCTGCCTTTTATTACACGGCACCTGGGTTGTCCTGGGACGCTATGCTCAAAAAAACGGATTGCAACATTGAACTTTTGACTGATGCTTCGATGCTTCTATTTTTGAGCGAGGGATCCGTGGCGGACTTTGTCAATGTGTTCAAAGGCACGCCAAGGCAAATAACCCGCGGATGGGTGTCGAGTACAACGCATCCCTTGATTCTACTTACATTTTGTACTTAGATGTTAACAATTTATGTGGGAATGCTATGAAGCAACCGCTGCCGGTTTCCGGGTTCCAATGGGTGCCTGAAGACGAATTGAAGGGATTAGGTGGACAGATAATGGGTCTTGCGGCCGATTCTGATGTAGGGTATGTGCTTGAGGCAGACATCGCGTACCCTAATAATTTGCATGGAGAGACAAGTGACTTGCCGTTATGTTCAGAGCAACAAATTCCACGAGGAAGCACCAGCCCTAAACTGCTGGCCACTGTTGGGGATAAGCAGAGGTATATTATTCATTATCGTAACTTCCAGCAGTGCCTCAGATTAGGAATGGAGCTCATTAAAATCACCCGGGCAATCTCCTTCAAGCAATCCCCCTGGTTGAAGGAGTATATTGAACTAAATACTGAAAAGAGGGCGGTCGCGAGTAATGATTTTGAAAGAGACTTTTATAAATTAATGAATAATTCCATTTTCGGGAAAACTATGCAAAATGTAAGAAATGAACGTGATATTGTTATTAGAACCGCATGGGAAGGGCGTTATGGCGTGAGAAAATGTATAGCCAGGCCAAATTTTAAGCGTGCCACCATCTTCAATGAAAACTTTGTTGCTGTGGAGATGTCGAAGACTGCAGTCCGACACTGTCGTACCGAGCAGGGTTTGGACCTTACTCGACAGGAGACGGAAGAATGAGCAGGGGATCACCTGCAAGTCATGACAGTAGTTATCATGCGGAAAGGGGAGACTTGGCGGTAGACGGTTCAGGCATCGCTGGATTCTTGGAGCGTATGATGCAGAAGATAGACGCTAGTACGAAAGTGATGCAGGAAAGAATTTAAACGTGTAGAAAGGAGAGGCAAGCTAGTCTGGAAAGAAGAAACACACAGCAGCATACAGGAGTGTAGAAAGGAAACTCGGGCACAGCTTGCCATCATAAAGCGTGAAACATGCGGTGTGAAGGATGAAGTTAGAGCGAGAGATAGCCGAAGCGAAAAGAACCGCCAATGAGGCGCAATTAATTGCGCGGGAAGCCAAGAGAATATCGAGAGAAACGAAGGAGGACATAGAGAACAAGACCAAGGTCGGCAAAACTGTTATAAATATGCTGCAGACACGAGTGAAAAAGATTGAAGAAACCGTGTCGAGCAGGAAGGAGGAAGCCGGAGAGGCACCACTGATGGCAGAATTTGCCGAATTTAAACGACAAATCGAGAGCAGGGTAGAGGCACTGTCAGTCGACAGAACTTCTACAAATACAGGACAAACTGGAGCCGATATTCAGACAGTATCCACGGAAGAGGTAACCTCGGAAGTACGTCAACGGGACACAGTATCTGTCACAGGAGTTGTGAACCGACGTGATAATGAAGCATGCATGCTGGAAACCAGACCGTTAGAACGTCATGGCAGCTATGAACCGCGAGGCACACGTACGGAGGTACCGCGTGTAGTAAGTGATTTGCCGGAGGCGGAGTTCAGTAGCAGAACAACTGGCGCAAGCAATTGCTACCCGTTTAGGCGATCCACCTCGCACTTGCAAGAGCCACAGGATATCCAGGAGGCGCACACGGAGGTAGTTTATGAAAACATCGAAACGCCACAGCATAAAGATGAAACTAGGCAGTTTCATTATAAACACTTTCTGTCGGTACACAAGTTCCAGCACTATATGGATGATAATAATACGTTACATCCAAAAACGTTCATTGGACAGTTTGATCTAACGTTACCACCACAGTGGCCGTTAATGTACAAACTTGACTTTGTGTGTGCGCACTTGGAAGGTGCATCAGCGAAAGTATGCGTAGTGTTGCTAAAGGTTGCAGAACATACCAAGAGTTCCGCGACGCATTTATGAGCAGATATTGGTCAAAGGAGACCCAAAACAGAATTAAACAAGAAATTCTCATGACACGCGACTTCGAGAGCTCAGGTTTCCGAAGTGTTGTGAAATTTTTATAGAACATGCTGAAAAAGAATCAGTATCTGGACGAACCGTGCAGCCTTGGGGAGATTATACGCGTATGCTATATGAAGTTGCCACTTACATATCAGCAGACGCTAGCTGGCAGATGCGGAAATGAAGTAGAAGCATTTAAGGGCATTCTTAGGGAACTGGAGTTTGCCTATAACGACCAGCAGGTGTGTGAGAAGAAGAAGCAAAGGGGACCGCATGAGGAAGGCCAAGACGCGAATATAGAGAGAAACAGAAACCAGATGAGGAATAACTATGCCGGTAACGGTAACAATAGGGGAAACAACCCACAGTGGCGCGATAATAGAGGACAAACATTATCCGCCACAGGAACGTAGGTGGAACCAGGGTAATAATAACTGGAAACTAGCCAATAAAAATGGAAGGGATCAACCAGTGCAGAACTGGAGAGCGAGTGAAGACCTCAATCCAGAACCTACACAAATAATCAAAATACGTCCGGCTAACACTTGCCGTACGCAAACTGCGCAAAACAGACAAGAATGACTAGGGCGGCACACTCGGCAGCGGAAGAACGCGGCCGGGAACAAAGTAGTGTATAATTAGATTAGATTTTTGTGATTTGTTGGCGATGTTTATTTGTATTAGTATAGGCAGTGTTTTATTTTTGTTTTGTGATTATTTGTTTTATGTTGTGTGTATTTATTTTCCTATTTTCATGTGCTTGTCTTATTTTGGTATGGATTGTGTGTATATTATGTGTTTGATGTTAAATTTTGTTGTATGGGGGCCATTGGGTCGCTTAGTATAGAAAATTTGCTTCAGCTATGACACAAACAATATTTAGAAGTATTAGATTAACTATAGAAGGGGTTATCTTATGTAGATAACTTCCTATACAAAATTTTATGGCAAGGCTATTGGACAGGAGAGCTTTCAGGATAAAATCTGGATCTGTGGTGGATGGATTTGTGGTGTGTTGAGCGTGTTGTGATGTGGTAGGTGGATATTGCGTCCCACCGAATGTGTTGCGTTTCTTGAGACGAGTGCAGGGTATGATGTCCGACGCGGTAGTGTTCAGGACCCACCCGTTGCGTTATCGGCGTATGGCGATTGTGGGTGTTTCGGGTGATAATTATGAGGTGGTCTGTCCGACGCAGTAGTGTTCGAGACGCACCTGTTATCTCAATTGTGTTGATAGTGTGAGTACGGTGATCAAAACGACTAGCCGGTGGCCAGTCAATCGAAATTAGGCGATAGGGACGCACCAAACATGGATAATTCGTAATGGGTGCGATGAGGATGTTGTGTGAAAAGGCGAGTTTTGAGCCTTCATAGAAAGACGTAAATCAGGTGGTTGGTCGCACGCAATAGCGTGATCGACAGAGCTTATTGATGATTTGGGCCGTAGGAGTGTTGTAGAGACGCTAGCCGAGTCTGGGCTTAACTATTTGAGTTAAGCAGAGACGCTAAAACAACACGCCAGTCCGTTTAAAGGATGATAATGAAGGTCACCACAAAAGATAGATGCTCTCAAGTCCAGCCATGAACCTTGACCACTATCACTGATTTTTACTTGCTGTAACGTGCAAAACTAACTCTTGTTTTGTTCAACAGATAAGCATGACGTTGAATTGAGCCTACCGTTACAGACAGAAGCAGACTAGGAGCGGAAGACCAATGCCATAACCAGTCAAACAAGCGTAACATCAAAGGGGTATCGGAGAAATTCGGAGTTACAGTAACCTACAATAATGTGCAACAAATGTTTTTAATTGTTCGCAGATAATAGCAGCAACTGAGCGACGCCAGGGAAAGGAGTTTACTATAAAAGGTCACGGCATGTAGTAGTAGTAGTAGCATGTTGACGTCAAGTGTAGAAAGTAGGAATAGAGAAATTAGTAGTTAGAGACCATGTGGTGATGGGATGACTAAATTAATAAACGTTTATTTTATCCACAGGAACAGATCATCATGATTGTTTTTATAATTTTGTTTTGAAAATTTTGTTTAAGAAATGTATTTCTGTAAAATAATTGTAATGTATTGTACGTGATGACGTAAGAGGAAGTGGATTAGGCAATAAGTAATATCGTATCCTTAGTGAGTGCAGTTACACTTGAACGCTTCATTTTTTTGCACGTTTAATTACGAAGACGTGACAAGTACTGGACGAACGAAGTATACGAGCAGTGTGAGAGTGAGGTGGGCCGGGCACTGATTTGTATAGGTCCTGCCTAGCGCGTGTATGTAAGCGCGGGGTTGTGACATAGAGAGAGATGGCGCTAACTCTCTCTCTCTATGTCACAACCCGCTACGGTAATAAAGACTAGAGAGTCAACACGTGCCGGATACACTGCGTGCGACCTTGTCGACTAACGATGCTTTGGAATGGTGATGGTGTTATGAAAACATTTCATAATGACAACATTTCATGTCTAGCGCGTATACGTAGGCGGGGGGGGGGGGGGGGTGACATCATGGCCGCCATCATGGATAACGGTATTTTGGAATGGTACCGGCCCTGTTCCAATACTTTCGTACTGGTGAAAGTGAAGTAAAGAGGTTGTCACATACAACATTCTTTCTATTATTTAAGTATGGACCCAAACGTTTATTCACTACAAAGTCATTAAGACGTTCACCTCCAGAACGAGCTTCATCTTCACCAAGGTATGGGAAAGCATTTAGCACATACTTAGAATCTTTATCGACAGCCATCCAGTTTTTCTGTCAATACTTTTTTGAAGCTATGAACGGAGTGAACCGTCATCTACACTTGGACGAAAACAACTGTTCATTGCCACAGATATGTGGAGCAGGAATGTACAAGCTTTGACAGTGTACTATGAATTTCTCGCATACATCTGGCATGAGAGCAAACTTGTCATTTTTTAGTCTTTCTGGCCATTTTGACCTCAAATCAAAGATGATGAACCTCATAATTTTTTTGAATCTATTGCGTGACATTACAGAATTGTAAACTTTTATTACCAACTTCTGTAGCCAAATGAGTTCCACCTGTACTCCTTTGAATCCCTTGGTCCACTACCATATAGAATAGCAAGAAATGCATGAAGTTCTGCTAACGATAATGACGATTCTTCACCTCCATGTACTCTATGTGCCTCTGTTTCTGTGCGTTTTTGATAATAGGTTCATCAACAAACAAACGCCAAGCAATCGAAGGAAAATCACTGATGACGCACCTTTTTGCGTGTGGAGAAGGACCAGAATTCTGCCTCAAGAATATTTTGCTGTCCACTTGTTTCAGGAACTACAATGTTAGTAGGAACTACTCCCCACATAATTCCATCACTAGCTTCTACCTCTTCACTGACAGTCAATTTATTGAGATAGTATCTTCTACACGAGTTCTACCACATTTGGCTTGCATGTGCTCAATACTGCATCATTTGGATGAGAATCTCCGTTGCCTGTAGATGTACACTGCTCACTATTGTTATCTGGCAAAATGCGAACCGTGGCAGCTGTGGCAGCACTACCAGGAATCATTGTGACAGAACCATCTGTAATACATTTTCGAGTACCGTAATGATTTGGTTGCCCTCTGAATGAAACAGCACCGCGAGATAAGTGAAAAGGGAGTTTTTCATGGCTTAAAGCAGTTGCAATGAAAAATGGGAAAACAAAAATGAATTCAGAAACACTTTCCCTCTCACATTTTCCTCTACTACGTACCCTGTGCGGTGTCAGTAATCGGTGATGCCTAGTTTATTCAGTGGGATAAAAACGTCCCATTGTCGGTTTCAGGTACTAATATTTTTTCTAGAAAACTATGCAACTGACAGCGTTGACTTACATTTTAAAACTAGCTGTTACCTGCAGGTATGTTCACATATCAGTAGTTTTGGTAAGACGAGTGATAGTGAAAAAGTAAGTTACTTTGTGTTCAATAACGTCAGCTGCCCTCACATGTCTGCCTGTTCGGTTAAGCATCGCTCATGATGAGCTCCTTTCCCTGCCCCTTACCTAGCTGTCGTCCGCCCCCGGTAGCTGAGTGGTCAGCGCGAAAGAATGCCAATCCTAAGGGCCCGGGTTCGATTCCCGGTTGGGTAGGAGATTTTCTCCGCTCAGGGACTGGGTGTTGTGTTGTCCTAATCATCGTCATTTGATCCTCATCGACGCGCAAGTCGCTGAAGTGGCGTCAAATCGAAAGACTTGCACCCGGCGAACGGTCTACCCGACGGGAGGCACCAGTCACACGACATTTACATTTACCAAGCTGCCACAAATGCACGATGCGGCCACGTCGCTGCTGAGCAGTGCATGCAGAGTGGCAGAAGCAGCAGCGCTCATCTATGCATAATGCTGTTGAGGAAGCTACACATTGTACAATGTGTACATTATGAAATAAATTTAATAATTCTTGACATGGTTTATGTTCACTGATGTTAAAAATGATGTTGCATACCGTAATTTACACTCTTACGGGTCTTAATTTTTACTTTCTAAAGTAGCCTGTTTTCTTGCTCAGCCTTCAGACTATCTCCATACCGAATTTCATTGGAAAATGTTAAGCAGCCTAGATATGAAAACATAGCAGATTTACTTTTGTATTTGTAATATTAATATGGATAAAACTCTGAATTACGACATTCCTTTTTCCTGTGATTCGATTTTTATGAACTAATATCTATATGTTGCCCTGTGGCACGCTCTGTGATAGCACTGTGAAAATTCGTCTAGCAGTTTTGGAGATTATCGTGTTCAAACAAAGAGACACGATAGTTATATTATTTTATTATTAATGTAGATAAAGATGAACCAGGCAAAGAAATATTAACCCTAGCAATACCAACGCATTATCCATAACGTGTAATATAAATGGGGTGGTGCTGGTACTTTGTGCCCATCACCCAAACAAACTTAAAAATATCAAATTTAACAACATACTTTTGAACTAGGTAGTGGTTTCTGAGTAGGGAACGGAATTTGAAAATATCTTTTACCACAGTCTTAGCAGCACCAACGCATTGCCGGCCGAAGTGGCCGCGCGGTTCTGGCGCTGCAGTCTGGAACCGCGAGACCGCTACGGTCGCAGGTTCGAATCCTGCCTCGGGCATGGATGTGTGTGATGTCCTTAGGTTAGTTAGGTTTAACTAGTTCTAAGTTCTAGGGGACTAATGACCTCAGCAGTTGAGTCCCATAGTGCTCAGAGCCAACCATTTGAACCAACGCATTTTGCGTGATGTTTACAGCGAGTGGAGGAGTACTTTATGAACACCACAAAATGTAAAAAACACGTATTTAATTAATTTTCATTGATTTTTTATTCACAACATACTTTTTAAAGGTATATACTTGTGTAAGTATGGCTCTGAAACCGAAAATATGATTGTGAAATGTATTTCGAAAAGTCACATTCACTATTAAAACTTAAATTTCTGTGTTCAGTTGTAGTAAAAAAATTAATACAGTTACTGACTCTGACATAAGAAATAATTAAAAACAATAAATATGTTTCAAAATTTTACTACCTAGAACCATTAGAAGAGGGAGACGGATTAAAATTTTCCTGTGAGTCAGAAATATCCCGTAGGTGGTTCTAGTGTTAAATGTATCAATACAAAAGACGATTTCAGTTTCGCTTACGAACAATAAAGAAGCAACTTTGGATTGAATATCTGTGCAATTCGGGGCTAATGACTGTTGTAAGAAGTATTAAGTGGTAGGCTGCCCGATCTGATCCCTAGGTATTAGCTGGTAGAGCAACTTAACTATCGTTATTGACTTCTGGTTTCACTGAGGAACGAAGAAAAGATTGTGGAGATTACGATGAGGGAGGCAGGTGGAGCTTGCTTTCCCCACATCACTCTTCACCCCGCAGCCGTTTATGTGGGAACCGGGCTCGCCTCCTCTGCTCCGAGTCACAAATCCCTCTGACCATGAGCCACATTACAGGTAACACACTGTCTACAAATCTTATCTGCTTGTGAACGTTGTTCGAAATATGTACACACTCAACGCACTGACGAACTGCACACTCTCGTACGACTGAATTTATGTAGCACTTCTCTCGTAAATGTCTGGTCATGTAGTCACATAAAACAGTCTTTTTTTCCACCGAGTGTCAATACTTTCGACAGATAAAACATTTTCTGGTACGATAGCTGGAATTATATACTTGTTGTACTTATCTGTGGAAAATAAATTTTCGTCCTTTGACGTTTATTGATTTACATAACTGCTACTAATAAGGTTTCAGAACACTGAAATCCTCTACGGGGACAAATACAGAACCTCAAGACCCTCCTCCTGTACAGCAAGAAACGAACCAGACCTTCATATACTTCCAAAGGGTGACCATCTCTGTGACTAGATACACTTCTTTGGAATAATAAGAGACCAAAGACTAAAACGAGAATCTCATTAGGATGATGCAGGCCACCCTGTATAGCACATAATCCAAATTAATATTTAGAGGATCACTCTTAGGGACTTTTCCGGTCAATACATGTGCAAGGCAAGGAGATGACATTTGGCATATGCAGTTTGCGCCAGGAAGAATGATCAATATTTAGCGATATGCCTGGAACGATCATTCGAAGCAAAAATGCCTGTTAAACATAGGTTCTCAAATGCATAGCTTAAGGTCTGTAAGCACTTTTTCATCTTCGATACTCAGAAACAGATCTTTTCTGCTTCGAGCTCTTTGCCCTTCATATTTTGGGAGGAGGTAGTACGGACCAAAACAAGAAAAAATGTTTAGTACACCTGTGCCCTAAAATGCGTATCGTAAGGGCTATTAGCACCTGTTTCGTAGGAGAGGTGTGTATCACAGTAACGAATATGAACAAATGCTCATAGCTCTTAAGGCATGCATTTTAGAACTCAAGGTTACTACACTTGTTTGCTTCGAAAGAGCCTTCCTGTCATGTTCTTGAATATTAGCTGTTCCGTCTACGACACCCAATATTGTTTAACTGTGTCCTAGAAAGAAATCATCAGGGAACTGACCAGATCTCTACCAGCTAACACCGGATTAAAGATGGAGATCAAAGCAGACCAGTCTCACCATTGCTGATGACCTGATTCTACCGGCAGAAGATATGGTAGAGTTCCACGCAACTCCAAGCACTGCATTTAATAGCGGAGAGTACAGGTCTACTGATCAACATCTGAAAGACGGAATTCATTGAAAATATTAAAAAGGGCGCTAGAAGAATGAGAACCAGTTCTACTAAGCACATCCACAGATTCAAAATCCCAAAGTTCCTGGAGAAAGGGTCTCAGTGAAACTGTTGCTCTGGAACAACAGAAAATCAAATTAAATAGGGAATATTATGCTTGTATGCTTCGAAACATCTGTCAACGAATATTAGACTAAGACAGTATAACAAAATAGTCATACCGACAGCCCTCTATGCAGCACTGTAATTATACCTAATCAAGAAGATGACAATAAAAATCCTCGAATTACTAAAAAGGGAATTCCTGCAGAAGACAATAGACCAAGCATCAAAATGGTTCAAATGGCTCTGAGCACTACGGGACCTAACTTCTGAGGTCATCAGTCCCCTAGAACTTAGAACTACTTAAACCTAACTAACCTAAGGTTATCAGACACATCCATGCTCGAGGCAGGATTCGAACTTGCGAAGGTAGTGGCCGCGCGGATCCAGACTGTAGCACCTAGAACCGCTCAGACCAAGCACCCTATAAGACTGGAGGCGGTGGTACAAACTTAATCTAAAACTCTACCAACAGCAAGAAAACCTCACCAATGCCATCAAATTAAGACGACTAGCATTCCATGTCCACCCGTACAGAATGGATCCATTTAGGCAGTTCTAAAATATCCCCATAGGCCAAGCAAACAGAGGAAGACCAAACATCCTATAAGACTGGAGGCGGTAGTACAAACATAATCTAAAACTCTACCAACAGCAAGAAAACCTCTCCAATGCCATCAAATTAAGACGACTAGCATTCCATGTCCACCTGTACAGAATGGATCCATATAGGCAGTTCTAAAATATCCCCATTGTTGTTGTCGTCTTCAGTCCTGTGACTGGTTTGATGCAGCTCTCCATGCTACTCTATCCTGTGCAAGCTTCTTCATCTCCCAGTACCTACTGCAACCTACATCCTAATGAATCTGCTTAGTGTATTCATCTCTTGGTCTCCCTCTACGATTTTTATCCTCCGCGCTGTCCTCCAATGCTAAATTTGTGATCCCTTGATGCCTCAAAACATGTCCTACCAACCGATCCCTTCTTCTAGTCAAGTTGTGCCACAAACTTCTCTTCTCCCCAATCCTATTCAACACCTCCTCATTAGTTATGTGATCTACCCATCTAATCTTCAGCATTCTTCTGTAGCACCACATTTCGAAAGCTTCTATTCTCTTCTTGTCCAAACTAGTTATCGTCCATGTTTCACTTCCATACATGGCTACACTCCATACAAATACTTTCAGAAACTACTTCCTGACACTTAAGTCTATACTCGACGTTAACAAATTTGTCTTCTTCAGAAACGATTTCCTTGCCATTGCCAGTCTACATTTAATATCCTCTCTACTTCGACCATCATCAGTTATTTTACTCCCTAAATGGCAAAGCTCCTTTACTACTTTAAGTGTCCCATTTCCTAATCTAATTCCCTCAGCTTCACCCGACTTAATTTGACTACGTTCCATTATCCTCGTTTTGCTTTTGTTGATGTTCATCTTATATCCTCCTTTCAAGACACTGTCCATTCCGTTCAACTGCTCTTCCAAGTCCTTTCCTGTCACTGACAGAATTACAATGTCATCGGCGAACCTCAAAGTTTTTTCTTCTTCTCCATGAATTTTAATACCTACTCCGAATTTTTCTTTTGCTTCCTTTACTGCTTACTCAATATACAGATTGAATAACATCGGGGAGAGGCTACAACCCTGTCTCACTCCTTTCCCAACCACTGCTTCCCTTTCATGCCCCTCGACTCTTATAACTGACATCTGGTTTCTGTACAAATTGTAAATAGCCTTTCGCTCCCTGTATTTTACCCCTACCACCTTCAGAATTTGAAAGAGAGTATTCCAGTTAACATTGTCAAAAGCTTTCTCTAAGTCTACAAATGCTAGAAATGTAGGTTTGCCTTTCCTTAACCTTTCTTCTAAGATAAGTCGTAAGGTTAGTATTGCCTCACATGTTCCAACATTTCTGCGGAATCCAAACTGATCTTCCCCGAGGTCCGCTTCTACCAGTTTTTCCATTCGTCTGTAAAGAATTCGCGTTAGTATTTTGCGGCTGTGACTTATTAAACTGATAGTTCGGTAATTTTCACATCTGTCAACACCTGCTTTCTTGGGCATTGGAATTATTATATTCTTCTTGAAGTCTGAGGGTATTTCGCCTGTCTCATACATTTTGCTCACCAGATGGTAGAGTTTTGTCATGACTGGCTCTCCCAAGGCCATCAGTAGTTCTAATGGAATGTTGTCTACTCCCGGGGCCTTGTTTCGACTCAGGTCTTTCAGTGCTCTGTCAAACTCTTCACGCAGTATCTTATCTCACATTTCGTCTTCATCTACGTCCTCTTCCATTTCCATAATATTGTCCTCAAGTACATCGCACTTGTATAAACCCTCTATATACTCCTTCCACCTTTCTGCCTTCCCTTCTTTGCTTAGAACTGGGTTTCCATCTGAGTTCTTGATATTCGTACAAGTGGTTCTCTTCTCTCCAAAGGTCTCTTTAATTTTTCCGTAGGCAGTATCTGACTTACCCCTAGTGAGACAAGCCTCTACATCCCTACATTTGTCCTCTAGCCATCCCTGCTTAGCCATTTTGCACTTCCTGTCGATCTCATTTTGGAGACGTTTGTATTCCTTTTTGCCTGCTTCATTTACTGCATTTTTATATTTTCTCCTTTCATCAATTAAATTCAATATTTCTTCTGTTACCCAAGGATTTCTATTAGCCCTCGTCTTTTTACCTACTTGATCGTCTGCTGCCTTCACTACTTCATCCCTCAGAGCTACCCATTCTTCTTCTACTGTATTTCTTTCCCCCATTCCTGTCAATTGTTCCCTTATGCTCTCCCTGAAACTCTCTACAACCTCTGGTTCTTTCAGTTTATCCAGGTCCCAACTCCTTAAATTCCCACCTTTTTGCAGTTTCTTCAGTTTCAATCTGCAGTTCATAACTAATAGATTGTGGTCAGAATCCACATCTGCCCCTGGAAATGTCTTACAATTTTAAACCTAGTTCCTAAATCTCTGTCTTAACCATTATATAATCCATCTGATACCTTTTAGTATCTCCAGGATTCTTCTAGGTATACAACCTTCTTTTATGATTCTTGAACCAAGTGTTAGCTATGATTAAGTCATGCTCTGTGCAAAATTATACAAGGCGGCTTCCTCTTTCATTTCTTCCCCCAATCCATATTCTCCTACTATGTTTCCTTCTCTCCCTTTTCCTACTGACGAATTCGAGTCACCCATGACTATTAAATTTTCGTCTCCCTTCACTACCTGAATAATTTCTTTTATCTCGTCAAACATTTCATCTATTTCTTCATCATCTGCAGAGCTAGTTGGCTTATAAACTTGTACTACTGTAGTAGGCATGGGCTTTGTGTCTATCTTGGCCACAATAATGCGTTCACTATGCTGTTTGTAGTAGCTAACCCGCACTCATATCTTTTTATTCATTATTAAACCTACTCCTGCATTACCCCTATTTGATTTTGTATTTATAACCCTGTAATCACCTGACCAAAAGTCTTGTTCCTCCTGCCACCGAACTTCACTAATTCCCACTATATCTAACTTTAACCTATCCATTTCCCTTTTTAAATTTTCTAACCTACCTGCCCGATTAAGGGATCTGACATTCCACGCTCCGATCCGTAGAACGCCAGTTTTCTTTCTCCTGATAACGACGTCCTCTTGAGTAGTCCCCGCCCGGAGATCCGAATGGGGGACTATTTTACCTCCGGAATATTTTACCCAAGAGGACGCCATATCATTTAACCATACAGTAAAGCTCAATGCCCTCGGGAAGAATTATGGCTGTAGTTTCCCCTAGATTTCAGCCGTTCGCAGTACCAGCACAGCAGGGTCGTTTTGGTTAATGTTACAAGGCCAGATCAGTCAATCATCCAGACTCTTGCCCTGCAACTACTGAAAAGGCTGCTGCCCCTCTTCAGGAACCACATGTTTGTCTGGCCTCTCAACAGATACCCCTCCGTTGTGGTTGCACCTACGGTACGGCCATCTGTATCGTTGAGGCACGCAAGCCTCCCCACCAACGGCAAGGTCCATGGTTCATGGGCCAAGCAAACAGAGGAAGACCTTGCAGAAGTTCGTATTGGGCAAGACTTAATAACTAACAGTGGAGAACCACCATTTAGCTGTTGAAACCAGACCCTTCCTGACGTTCATTACAGAAGATAATCGCTTCGAGAACAGGAAATGGTCCGATAAAAACATGACAGTGGTCGTCAGGAAAAAGATGGATTACTGGGCTAAGAATAAACTTTCAAGTTGCTGACAAGAAAGCAGTTGCTAGAACTCGTCAAGAGCACCAGAAAAGGCGCAGCGTGGAGCGGCCGCGCGGTTTGAGGCGCCGTGTCACGGATTGCGTCCCCCCCTCCCTCCACCCCCTCCCTCCTCCCCCTCCCTTCACCCCCCACCCCCACCCCCCCGCCGGAGGTCCGAGTCCTCCCTGGGGCAAGGGTGAGTGTGTTGTCCTTAGCATAAGGTAGTTCAAATTAGTTTAAGTAGCATGTAAGTCTAAGCACCGATGACCATAGCAGTTTGATCCCTTAGGAATTCACACACAGAAGTGGCAGCACAGCAAAGACATAATGACAGTGGTCCACAGGCAACGCAGACGAGTTAAAGAGAGTAAATAACCGTAATATCAATGTTTCAGTCTTATTTCAGAATATAATCAAACAGCGTTCGATATTTGCGACAGGCGCAATGAAGCACGCTCACTCTATATATATTCGTGCTTTATGAACCGATAACGTTGTCTTCTTTCTCATCAGCCCCTCAACATTAGGGTTTCTCAGTAACGCGTGATACGCTTGAAATCAAACTAAGAACACTCTGTCTGGAACCAACAATGCTCATCCATCCGACAGATCTTCGGAAGATAGCCCTCCAACTACGACAGTGCAGCAGAAATTAATGAGCTGCAACAGAGAATTTACTCTATCACAAAAGCTTTTTTTTTTTATTTTGAAACGTGAAGACATGCATTTAGAAACGTCACACCAATTTACATACAAAAAAGTATAAGAGCTACTTAAAAAGTAAACTCTCCGTTTTGAAACGTCTAAGTCCCAAATTATGCCATGATTACTAAGCGAATATCAAATATCCACGGAGCTTCTTTACTACACTCTATAGTTCAGCAAGAATGCTATGCTGCGCAAGGAATCAATGAAGATGAACATTCAAACCTCCCATGAACCATGGACCTGGCCCATACCATAGGTGCAACTATAACGGAGGGGTATGTGTTGAGAGGCCAGACAAACGTGTGGTTCCTGAAGAGGGGCAGCAGCCTTTTCTGTAGTTGCGGGGTTAACAGTCTGCATGATTGACTGATCTGGCCTTGTAACATTAACCAATACGACCCTGCTGTGCTGGTACTGCGAACGGCTGAAATCTAGGGGAAACTACAGCCATAATTCTTCCCGAGGGCATTGAGCTTTACTGTATGGTTAAATGATATGGCGTCCTCTTGGGTAAATTATTCCGGAGGTAAAATAGTCCCCCATTCGGATCTCCGGACAGGGACTACTCAGGAGGACGACGTCATCAGGAGAAAGAAAACTGGTATTTTACGGATCGGAGCAAGGAATGTCAGATCCCTTAATCGGATAGGCAGGTTAGACAGTTTAAAAATGTGAATAGATAGGTTTAAGTTAGATATAGTGGGAATTAGTGAAGTTCGATGTCAGGAGGAACAAGACATCTGGTCGGGTGAATACAGGGCTATAAATACAAAAGCAAATAGGGGTAATGCAGGAGTAGGTTTAATAATGAATTAAAGAAAATATGAGCAAGCGTAAGCTATTACGAACAGCAGAGTGAATGCATTATTGTAGCCAAGATAGACACGAAGCTCACACCTACCACAGAAGTACAAGTTTATATGCCAACTAGTTCTGCAGGTGACGAAGAGAGCGAAGAAATGTATGATGAGATAAAAGAAATGATTCAGACAGTAAAGGGAGACGAAAATGTAATAATGATAGGGGACTTGAATTCGACAGTAGGAAGAGGAAGAGAAGGAATAGTAGTAGGTGAATATGGAATGGGAGTAAGGATTGAAAGAGGAAGCCACCTGGTAGAATTTTACACAGAGAATAACTTAATCACACCTAACACTTGGTTTAAGAATCATGAAAGAAGACTGTATACTTGGAAGACGCCTGGAGACACTGGAAGGTTTCAGATAGATTATACAGGGTGATTCAAAAAGAATACCACAACTTTACGAATTTAAAACTCTGCAACGACAAAAGGCAGAGCTAAGCACTATCTGTCGGCGAATTAAGGGAGCTATAAAGTTTCATTTAGTTGTACATTTGTTCGCTTGAGGCGCTGTTGACTAGGCGTCAGCGTCAGTTGATGCTAAGATGGCGACCGCTCAACAGAAAGCTTTTTGTGTTATTGAGTACGGCAGAAGTGAATCGACGACAGTTGTTCAGCGTGCATTTCGAACGAAGTACGGTGTTAAACCTCCTGATAGGTGGTGTATTAAACGTTGGTATAAACAGTTTACAGAGAATGGGTGTTTGTGCAAAGGGAAAAGTTCTGGACGGCCGAGAACGAGTGATGAAAATGTAGCACGCATCCAGCAAGCATTTGTTCGCAGCCCAGGAAAATCGACTCGCAGAGCTAGCAGAGAGCTGCAAATTCCACAATCAACTGTATGGAGAGTCCTTGCTCAAATGGAAACAGATGAATCTTTCGTTTCAAAGATTGTGTTTAGTGATGAAGCAACTTTCCACACTAACGGGAAAGTCAACCGTCACAATGTATGTATATGGGGCACTGAGAATCCGCGGGAAACAACTCAGTATGAACGTGACTCGCCTAAGGTGAACGTTTTCTGTGCCATTTCAGCCAATAAAGCTTTTGGTCCCTTTTTCTTCGAAGGTGCTACTGTAACTGGACTACAGTATCTGGAGATGTTAGAGAATTGGCTGTTCCCTCAGCTCGAACAAGAAGCACAACAATTCATATTTCAGCAGGATGGAGCGCCACCACATTTGCACTTATCTGTCCGTAACTACCTGAACGTCAACTACCCGAGGCGATGGATCGGCCGCCAGGCAGCCTGTGACAGAGCACTTCATCACTGGCCTCCAAGAAGCCCTGATCTTACCCCCTGCGATTTTTTCTTATGGGGGTGTGTTAAGGATATGGTGTTTCGGCCACCTCTCCCAGACACCATTGATGATTTGAAACGAGAAATAACAGCAGCTATCGAAACTGTTACGCCTGATATGCTACAGAGAGTGTGGAACGAGTTGGAGTATCGGGTTGATATTGCTCGAGTGTCTGGAGGGGGCCATATTGAACATCTCTGAACTTGTTTTTGAGTGAAAAAAAACCCTTTTTAAATACTCTTTGTAAAGATGTATAACAGAAGGTTATATTATGTTTCTTTAATTAAATACACATTTTTAAAGTTGTGGTATTCTTTTTGAATCACCCTGTATAATGGTAAGACAAGAGATTTAGGAGCCAGGTTTTAAATTGTAAAAAATTTACAGGGACTCTGACCACAACTTACTAGTTATAAACTGCAGATTAAAACTGAAAAAAACTGCAAAAAGGTGGGAATTTAAGGAGATGGGACCTGGATAAACTGAAAGAACCAGAGGTTGTAGAGAGTTTGAGAGAGAGAACTGGGGAACGATTGACAAGAACTGGGGAAAGAAATACAGTTGAAGAAGAATGGGTAGCTTTGAGAGATGAAATAGTGAAGGCAGCAGAGGATCAAGTAGGTACAAAGACGAGGGCTATTAGAAATCCTTGGGTAACAGAAAATATACTGAATTTAATTGATGAAAGGGGAAAATATAAAAATGCAGTAAATGAAGCAGGCAAAAAGGAATACAAACGTCTCAAAAATTAGATCGACAGGAAGCGCAAAATGGCTAAGCAGGGACGGCTAGAGGACAAATGTAAGGATGTAGAGGCATATATCACTAGGGATAGGATAGATACTGCCTACAGGAAAATTAAAGAGACCTTTAGAGAAAAGAGATCCACTTGATTGAATATCAAGAACTCAGCCAGAAAACCACTTCTAAGCAAAGAAGGAAAAGCAAAAAGGTGGAAGGAGTATATAGAGGGACTATACGAGGGCGACGTATTTGACATCAGTATTATGGAAATGGAAGAGGACATAAATGAAGTTGAAATGGGAGATACGATACTGCGTGAAGAGTTTGACAGAGCACTGAAAGACCTAAGTCGAAACAAGGCCCCGGGAGTAGACAACTTTGCATTAGAACTACTGATGGCCTTGGGAGAGCCAGTCATGAGAAAACTCTACCATCTGGTGAGCAAGATGTGTAAGACATGAAATACCCTCAGACTTCAAGAAGAATATAATAATTCCAACGCCAAAGGAAGCAGGTGTTGACAGATATGAAAATTACCGAACTGTCAGTTTAATAAGTCACGGATGCAAAATACTAGCACGAGTTCTTTACAGACGAATGGAAAAACTGGTAGAAGCCGACCTCGAGGAAGATAATTTTGGTTTCCGTAGAAGTGCTGGAACACCTGAGGCAATACTGACCCTACGAATTATCATAGAAGATAGATTAAGGAAAGGCAAACCTACGTTTCTAGCATTTGTAGACATAGAGAAAGCTTTTGACACTGTTGACTGGAATACTGGTTTTCAAATTCTGAAGGTGGCAGGGGTCAAATACAGGGAGCGAAAGGCTATTTACAATTTGTACAGAAACCAGATGGCAGTTATAAGAGTCAAGGGGCATGAAAGGGAAGCAGTGGTTGGAAGGGAATGAGACAGGGTTGTAGCCTATCCCCGATGTTATTCAATCTGTATATTGAGCAAGCAGTAAAGAAAACGAAAGAAAAATTTGAAGTATGAATTAAATTCCATGGAGAAGAAATAAAAACCTCGAGGTTTGACAATGACGTTGTAATTCTGTCCGTTAATCTTTATTTGTCTGATAAACGAGAAGACATTGTACCTTTTCCAGTAGTACCGCTGTCCTAGCAAGGCACTCTTTTCCTGCGTTCCATATTAAGAGTTCTGTAAGAAGTGTAATAACTGTTAATTCATCTAAATCGTTTTTAGAATACAAAATATTATTGGTTACTACCAAAACCATATTTTACTTATAGAACAATTGTGTTCTTTCCTGCAGTTATATTGTTGTCCACCATTACGGTTGGTACGACTATTTTTGGTAATTACCCTCTTCTAGCCCAGATATTATTGAGAATACTTACTCATTTAATGCATTTTTGAGAGCAGTAAAGCATCTCCGTCATTATTTTCATTTTCTGACGCAAATTTTGGCGTTATTTTTGACATAGGCGCCGTTACAGAGAACGCTAGAACTAAACATGCTTCATGCAGTTAAGATTAGCAAACCAGTGCGTTACTCATAGACATATATAAGAACCCTAAAGTTTGAACGCCTGTAGCCAAAAGAGATCATGTTCTTGTGTTGTTTTTGCTTTGATGTGCAGTAAGGTACCTGCACGACAATGTAACTTCAAAAAAAGGAAATAATTAAAATCACTTATCTAGCACATCGAATGTAGGGTAATATAAGTATGTGTCAACATTTTTACAGTTTAAAAGATTGTAAGAAGATCAGTGACAAAAGTAATCAACAATTATCTGCTTAAAAGTCCGCCCCCGGTAGCTGAGTGGTCAACGCGACAGAATGTCATCTAAAGGACCCGGGTTCGATTCCCGGCTGGGACGGAGATTTTCTCCGCTCAGGGACTGGGTGTTGTGTTGTCCTAATCATCATCATTTCATCCCCATCGACGCGAAAGCCGCTGAAGTGGCGTCAAATCGAAAGACTTGCTCGCGGCGAACGGTCTACCCGACGGGAGGCCCTAGTCACACGACATTTATATGTATTTGTACCTGTTTAAAAGACAATTTCTTACAACACGTTACAATGACACCAAACACAGACTATTTATATAGGTTGCTCCATTGATCGTGACCGGGCCAAATATTTCACGAAATAAGCGTCAAACTAAAAAAACTACAAAGAACGAAACTAGTCTAGCTTGAAGGTGAAAACCAGATGGCGCTATGGTTGGCCCGCTAGATGGCGCTGCCAGACGTCAAACTGATATCAACTGCGTTTTTTAAACAGGAACACCCATTTTTATTACATATTCGTGTAGTACGTAAAGAAATATGAATGTTTTAGTTGGACCACTTTTTCCGCTTTGTGACAGATGGCGCTGTAATAGTCACAGACATATGGCTCACAATTTTAGACGAACAGTTGGTAACAGGTAGGTTTTTAAATTAAATTAGAGAACGTAGGTAAGTTTGAACATTTTATTTTGGTTGTTCCAACGTGATACATGTACTTTCGTAAACCTATCTTTTCTGAGAGTACATACTGTTACAGCGTGATTACCTTTAAATACCACATTAATGCAATAAGTCCTGAAAATACCCGTCAACCTCAATCCATTTGGCAATACGTGTAACGACATTCCTCTCAACAGCGAGTAGTTCGCCTTCCGTAATGTCCGCACATGCACTGACAATGCGCTGACACGTGTTGTCAGGCGTTGTCGGTGGATCACGATAGCAAATATCCTTCAACTTTCCCCACAGAAAGAAATCCGGGGACGTCAGATCCGGTGAACTTGCGGGCCATGGTATGGTGCTTCGACGACCAATCCACCTGTCATGAAATATTCCATTCAATACCGCTTCAACCGCACGCGAGCTATGTGCCGGACATCCATCATGTTGGAAGTACATCGCCATTCTGTCATACATCGCCATTCTGTCATGCAGTGAAACATCTTGTAGTAACATCGGTAGAACATTACGTAGGAAATCAGCATACATTGCACAATTTCGATTGCCATCGATAAAATGGGGGCCAATTACCCTTCCTCCCATAATGCTGCACCATACATTAACCCGCCAAGGCCGCTGATGTTCCACTTCTCGCAGCCATCGTTGATTTACCGTTGTCCAGTAGTGCATATTATGCCGATTTACGTTACCGCTGTTGGTTAATGACGCTTCGTCGCTAAACAGAACGCGTGCAAAAAATCTGTCATCGTCCCGTAATTTCTCTTGTGCCCAGTGGCAGAAGTGTACACGACGTTCAAAGTCGTCGCCATGCAATTCCTGGTGCACAGAAATATGGTACGGTGCAATCGATGTTCGTGTAGCATTCTCAACACCGACGTTTTTGAGATTCCCGATTCTCGCGCAGTTTGTCTGCTACTGATGTGCGGATTAGCCGCGACAGCAGCTAAAACACCTACTGAGGCAACATCATTTGTTGCAGGTCGTGGCTGACGTTTCACATGTGGCTGAACACTTCCCTTTTCCTTAAATAACGTAACTATCCGGCGAACGGTCCGTACACTTGGATGATGTCGTCCAGGATACCGAGCAGCATACATAGCACATGCCCGTTGGGCATTTTGATCACAATAGCCATACATCAACACGATATAGAGCTTTTCCGCAGTTGTTAAACGGTCCATTTTAACACGGGTAATGTATCACGAAGCAAATACCGTCCGCACTGGCGGAATGTTACGTGATACGACGTACTTACACGTTTGTGGCTATTACAGCGCCATCTATCACAAAGCGAAAAAAGTGGTCCAACTAAAACATTCATATTTCTTTACGTACTACACGAATATGTAATTAAAAATGGGGGTTCCCATTTAAAAAAACGGAGTTGATATCCGTTTGACGTATGGCAGCGGCATCTAGCGGGCCAACCATAACGCCATCTGGTTTCCCCCTTCAAGCTAGAAGAGTTTCGTTCTTTGTAGTTTTTTCGTCTGATGTTTATTTCGTGAGATATTTGGCCCGGTCACTATCAATGGACCACCCTGTATATACTACACTGGTGCGAAGCGTGGGGCCAGACAAATTTAAACACATTTTATATGTACATAGTCATAAGTTGTTTCATATCAACGGATATGTATTTTCTTCTCGTGTAACTCGACATTTAAATGAACTGAGAGAAAGTAAAAAAAAAGAAAAAACAAAATCCTATGATCTAATAAACTGGAGTTGGCCACATACACTAAACCGTCTCACAGTATTATTCAGAGAAGCCATCACAGGTAAGGACATATTAGCATGTGTTTGGTTTAAGCTCGTTTATCAGTAGGCTTACGCTACATGAGCACATTATATTTTTTGAACTGGCTACAGATAAACGCAGCACGAGTTACATGGGAAATATCAGCTGCGAGACAGTCTTCAGCTGTAGCAGCGACTTAAAGAGCAGCCTGATAAACAATTTTATGCAAGTATTTTTTCCTTTATTCAAATTTTTTTGTATTTTGGTTGTTTCATGTGTATTGCGTATGAAGTATAACAATGTTGTTGTTGTGATATTCAGTCCTGAGACTGGTTTGATGCAGCTCTCCATGCTACTCTATCCTGTGAAAGCCTCATCATCTCCCAGTACCTACTGCAGCCTACATCCTTCTGAATCTGCTTAGTATATTCATCCCTTGGTCTCCCTCTACGATTTTTACCCTCCACGCTGCCCTCCAATACTAAATTGGTGATCCCTCGATGTCTCAGAACGTGTCCTACCAACCGATCCCTTCTTCTAGTCAAGTTGTGCCACAAGCTCCTCTTCTCCCCAATTCTATTTCCTCATTAGTTATGTGATCTATCCATCTAATCTTCAGCATTCTTCTGTAGCACCACATTTCGAAAGCTTCTATTCTCTTCTTGTCCAAACTATTTATCTTCCATGTTTCACTTCCATACAAATACTTTCAGAAACGACTTCCTGACATTTAAATCTATACTCGATGTTAACAAATTTTTCTTCTTCAGAAACGCTTTCCTTGTCATTGCCAGTCTACATTTTATATCCTCTCTACTTCGACCATCATCATTTATTTTGCTCCCCAAATAGCAAAACTCCTTTACTACTTTAAATGTCTCATTTCCTAATCTAATTCCCACATCATCACCCGACTTAATTCGACTGCATTCCATTATCTCGTTTTGCTTTTGTTGGTGTTCATCTTTTATCCTCCTTTCAAGACACTGTCCATTCCATTCAACTGCTCTTCCAAGTCCTTTGCTGTCTCTGACAGAATTACAATGTCATAGGCGAACCTCAAAGTTTTTATTTCTTCTCCATGGATTTTAATACCTACTCCGAACTTTTCTTTTGTTTCCTTTATTGCTTGCTCAATGTACAGATTGAATAACATCGGGGATAGGCTACAAACCTGTCTCACTCCCTTCCCAACCACTGCTTCCCTTTCATACCCCTCGACTCTTATAACTGCCATCTGATTTCTGTAGAAATTGTAAATAGCCTTTCGCTCCCTGTATTTTACCTCTGCCACCTTCTGAATTTCAAAGAGACTATTCCAGTCAACATTGTCAAAAGCTTTCTCTAAGTCTACAGTTGATAGAAACGTAGGTTTGCCTTTTCTTAATCTTTCTTCTAAGATAAGTTGGGTTGGGTTGTTTTTGGGAAGGAGACCAGACAGCGAGGTCATCGGTCTCATCGGATTAGGGAAGGATGGGGAAGGAAGTCGGCCGTGCCCTTTCAAAGGAACCATCCCGGCATTTGCCTGAAGCGATTTAGGGAAACCACGCAAAACTTAAATCAGGATGGCCGGACGCGGGACTTAACCGTCGTCCTCCCGAATGCGAGTCCAGTGTCTAACCACTGCGCCATCTCACTCGGTCTTCTAAGATAAGTCGTAGGGTCAGTATTGCTTCACGTATTCCCACATTTCTACGGAATCCAAACTGATCTTCCCCGAGGTCAGCTTCAACCAGTTTTTCCATTCGTCTGTAAAGAATGCGCGTTAGTATTTTGCAGCTATGACTTATTACTCATAGTTCGGTAATTTTCACATCTGTCAACACCTGCTTTCTTTGGGATTGGAATTATTATATTCTTCTTGAAGTCTGAGGGTATTTCGCCTGTCTCGTGCATCTTGCTCACCAGATGGTAGAGTTTTGTCCATGAAACATGGACCTTGCCGTTGGTGGGGAGGCTTGCGTGCCTCAACGGTACAGATAGCCGTACCGTTGGTGCAACCACAACGGAGGGGTATCTGTTGAGAGGCCAGACAAACGTGTGGTTCCTGAAGAGGGGCAGCAGCCTTTTCAGTAGTTGCAGGGGCAACAGTCTGGATGATTGACTGATCTGGCCTTGTAACATTAACCAAAATGGCCTTGCTGTTCTGGTACTGCGAACGGCTGAAAGCAAGGGGAAACTACAGCCATAATTTTTCCCGAGGGCAAGCAGTTTTACTGTATGATTCAATGATGATGGCGTCCACTTGGGTAAAATATTCCGGAGGTAAAATAGTCCCCCATTCGGATCTCCGGGCGGGGTCTACTCAGGAGGACGTTGTTACCAGGAGAAAGAAAGCTGGCGTTCTACGGATCGGAGCGTGGAATGTCAGATCCCTTAATCGGGCAGGTAGATTAGAAAATTTAAAAAGGGAAATGGATAGGTTAAAGTTAGGTATAGTGGGAATTAGTGACGTTCGGTGGCAGGAGGAACAAGACTTATGGTCAGGTGAATACAGGGTTATAAATACAAAATCAACAGAGGTAATGCAGGAGTAGGTTTAACAATGAATAAAAAAATAGGAGTGCGGGTAAGCTACTACAAACAGTGAACGCATTACTGTGGCCAAGATATACACGATGCCCACGCCTACTACAGTAGTGCAAGTTTATATGCCAACTAGATCTGCAGATGACGAAGAAATTGAAGAAATGTATGATGAGATAAAAAAAATTATTCAGGTAGTGAAGGGAGACGAAAATTTAATAGTCATGGGTGACTGGAATGTAAGAGTAGGAAAAGGGAGAGAAGGAAACATAGTAGGTGAATATGGATTGGGGCTAAGAAATGAAAGAGGAAGCCGCCTGGTAGAATTTTGCCCAGAGCATAACTTAATCATAGCTAACACTTGGTTTAAGAATCATGAAAGACGGTTGTATACATGGAAGAACCCTGGAGATACTGAAAGGTATCAGATAGATTATATAATGGTAAGACAGAGGTTTAGGAACCAGGTTTTAAATTGTAAGACATTTCCAGGGGCAGATGTGGACTCTGACCACAATCTATTGGTTATGAACTGTAGACTAAAACTGAAGAAACTGCAAAAAGGTGGGAAATTAAGGAAGTGGGACCTGGATAAACTGAAAGAACCAGTAGTTGTACAGAGTTTCAGGGAGAGCATAAAGGAACAATTGACAGGAATGGGGGAAAGAAATACAGTAGAAGAAGAATGGGTAGCTTTGAGGGATGAAATAGTGAAGGCAGCAGAGGATCACATAGGTAAAAAGACGAGGGCTAGTAGAAATCCTTGGGTTACAGAAGAAATATTGAATTTAATTGATGAAAGGAGAAAATATAAAAATGCAGTAAATGAAGCAGGCAAAAAGGAATACAAACGTCTCAAAAATGAGATGGACAGGAGGAGCAAAATGGCTAAGCAGGGTTGGCTAGAGGACAAATGTAAGGATGTAGAGACTTATCTCACTAGGGGTAAGATAGATACTGCCCACAGGAAAATTAAAGAGACCTTAGGAGACCAGAGAACCGCTTGTATGAATATCAAGAGCTCAGATGGAAACCCAGTTCTAAGCAAAGGAAAATAGCTTAGCAAAATCTCCAAAGCGAAACGAAATCCCTGTCAGTGAGCATAATGATACTGTGGAGGAAACAGATAGGACAATGATTCATACTTTACCGACAACTCCAATTCCCACATGGGAATCAGAAACCCACAGTACTGATAAAAGCATTCCGAATTAGGAACATGACGTAGTAGACAAAGGAAATATGTTTACTGCGTCCACTAGTAAAAGTGTTATCGATATTTCTCTGGAGGGAGTGGCGTCAGCTGATCCTCGAAAACAGAATGTACCAGGAACAGATTTAATTGCTGTCCTGTTACAAAAACAGGGTGTAAGAGAACAAGAGGGTAAAGAGCGACAGGCTCTTTGAGAAAACAGCTCCTGATCGAGTTTGAAAGGGAACGAGGTAGGAAACAGGCAGCATTAGAAAAAGATCGTTATGCTAAGCGGCTCAGGGGGAAAAAAATGATTGAGCAACTAAGCCAACCACTAGCTGCTCGAGATGAGGAGTTAGTGTCAAGACTAAATGTAATCTTAGGCTAGGGTGACCAAACGTCCCGGAAAACCGAGATTGTCCCGGTTTTCATCCCTGTGTTCCGGTGTCCCGAAAATTTGTTTCAGGACGTTCAAAAGTCCCGGAATTCAGTTTTTAAATACATTTCATGAAACTTTCCAAATTTTTGGGATTTCGCTATATTAAAGGAAATACAACACAAGAAATTAATATATTTTAGCTTATTTGTCTAAAGCCTCCATTGTCCCATACTAGTAATCACAGTATCAGTATTGATACACTCAGGCAATAATTTACTTTGAGCGGTACTTTGGCCAACAAGTAGTAAGTTGTATTTTTGTAACAGAGCTATGAAACCGTCCGATTGTCGCGCCATTTACTCACACACTCACTGTCAGAACAGTGTAGTAGTTGATGTTTTGTCAGACAAACTGCAATAGTTTTTTCTCATATTAGTGGTATTATTGCTGCAGTACTGTGGAACGCAATGCCGAAACGTGCCTGCAAGTTCAGTGACTATTATTCCAAGGAATGGAATTTCATTACGAAAGGTCGTTTTGATTACGAAGCAGAGTGTTCCGTATGTAACTGTTTTATTAGTAGGAAGTCATGGTGGACGTTCCGACATAGTTGATCACATCAGGTCAAAGAAACACATTAACAGATACAGTGCACCGAGCTGCAGTAAAACTCTACAAAATTATTTTGTGAAACATCAGTCAAGTGAAGAGACGAAAGTTCGAGCAGCCGAGCTTACACTAGCTTACCACACGGTAAAACATCACCAAACTTATAGATCTAGTGATTGTACTAATAAGCTTAACAGCATTATGTTTGATGATTCTTCCATTGCAAAAAAGTTTAGTTCAGCAAGAACTAAAGTGTCAGCCTTAGTGAAAGGAGTTATTGCTCCCCAGAGTGTAAAGGAATACATCAAAAAGTCTTCTTTCTACGGGATATCCACTGATGCCAGCAATCATAAGGCGACTATAATATTTCCGTTTGTTGTTCAGTTTTTCGATATTAATCAGGGAATTCAGACCAAACTTTTGAAGGTGAGTTCCCTACCTAATGAAACATATGACGAAATTTCAAGATTTTGTATGAATACTATCGAAATGTTTGATCTTGAGAAAAATAAATGTGTGGCATTTTGTGGAGACAACACCAACACAAACTTTGGTGGTTTAGAAAGACAAGGCAAATGCAACGTATTTACCAAATTAAAGGCAACATTGCATGAAAACATTGAAGGCATAGGGTGCCCTGCACATGTTTTACATAATAGCGTGCAGACATCTGCTGACAGTTTAAGCTGTGATGTTGAAACTATTGTCATGAAGGTATACTCACACTTTTACATATATACTGTTAGAACAGAGAGGCTTAAGGAGTTCTGTGATTATGTGGGAACAGAATATATGAATGTAATGTGTCACTCGAAAACTCGCTGGTTATCACTGTTTCCAGCAGTTGACAGAGTAATCCGCCTGTTTGAACCGTTAAAAGATTTTTTCCTAAATGAAGACAAAGCACCCAAAATATTGGTTCAGTTTTTCAGTAATCCTTTACGTGAAGCCTACTTATGGATCATTTACAGTCAGCTTAGCACTTTGCAGCATGGAATAAAGGAAATTGAGGGAAGCACGAAAAGTGTAATAGAGGTAAATGATGTTTTGAAAAATACTCTGGAAACTGTTACTAAGAGGAGAGAACAGCAGTTCATTTCTTTTAATGTTAAATCTATCCTTAAAAGAGCAGAAGTATCAGAAGCAGCGGAAAGGAGTTTTAGAGAAGAAGTTAACAAGCTTCATGACACTTGTGTAGAATATCTCAGCAAGTGGAGCGCCTCATATTTACCCTCATTGCCGGTGTTTAATTGGATGTTACTGAAGAGAGTGCCAAAATGGGAAAGTGTTGAAGAGACAGTTTCTTATTTGAAGAGTAAAGAGATTGAAATCGATGATTCCATTCTCTTTGATCAGTTCGGCATACTGACAAATTTTGTTGAAGAAAGTCTAAAGTCTTCACAAGTGGAATGATTAAAAAAAAAAAAAAATAACATTGGAATGTCATGAGAAGTGGGTGAGTTTTTTCAAAAGCTGTGACTGTCTTCAGCATTACTCTGAGTTGGTAATAATTGCAAGGTATTTATTTGCAATCCCAGCCCATAATGTCAATGTGGAAAGAATATTTTCGTTCATGAATATCCAGTGGACTGATGAAAGAAACAGAATGGAGGTGGACTCTCTTGAAGCAGTTCTGCAGATCCTGTACAACTACAAAATGGATAGTGCCGAGTTTTATCACTGTGTCTCAAAGAACAAAGACATGATCAAGAAGGCCGGAGGCAGTGAAAAATACCCTTTTCTCCAAGGACAGTCAATTCCATCTACAAGTGCTGAGTAATATTAAAGCTCATCTTAATATTAATTGATTAAAAGTTTAATGGCTGTAAAATTTTGTAAAATCGTAATACATTTCTTTATTACTGTATACGTTTATTAAATGTCATTAATTATACAGATAATCTAGATTATATCAATCTTTTGTATCCTCTTATTAGTTATAATAATCGGGTTAACAAAATCTATCAACAAAACATTAATATTTAAAATTAAGAAACTTGGGTACATGTGGAATGAGGTGTCCATTGGCACCCGGGTGAATGTGTCCCGGTGTTCACCGAAAGTAATTTGGTCACCCTATCTTAGGCTCTCCCGATAAAGCTATCGTGGAGAATATTAAGAAGCGTCTAGACATTATTCGCGGAGACATCACTACTTTGCAGACTAACTGCAAAGACTTGCCGGATGAAGCGAAAAAACGGAGGGCAGATCTGGAGGGAATGAAAGTATCTCAAGTGAAAAAAGTCACTTCAAGTGTGAACGAAATGACTACACAGATGAGGGAGACTATTCAGGTGGAGGTAAAGAAAGAGGTAGAGAATACCACTATACAGGTAGCTTTTGGCAAATGTGAAACTTGCCAGCGCTTGCGTGAGGAGCTAACTAATATTAGGGAAATCATACACTCTACTTTCTCCACGTGGCAAGATAACCGACAGACGCAGTTCGGAAGAACCGGACAGGCAAAAGACGAATGAAAACAACGCAGACTGAAATGATGTAAGCCACGCTGCTCCTCGGTATGGTAATACATCGGTAACACGTCCTCGTATGAAACCGTGAATAGGGATGAAAGAGTGCCGCGCAATAACAACGACGTATGTCTACACGGAACTAGGCATACCAACATTGACAAATTTAATGCAAGAGTAAGGTTTTTCCAAACATCGCTAGTTCCAAAATTTCAAGGATGACAAAAATAATATGTCCACCCAATGGCATTCATAAAGAATTTCCGAGTGTTCTGCGAAGATCATGGATAGCAAGGCAGAAAAATCAGATTGTCATTTCACATATAACTGGAGATGCTTCACTATGGGCACTCCAAGTTGCAGATACGCCCAACATATTTCTAGATTGTGAGAAATGCTTTTCAGGCCGGTTCTGGTCTACATGTGTGTAGAAACACCTTAGGAAGCTTGTATACAGCCCAGAGTTATACAACCCAAAGTGGGACATCTCAGAAGATACTTCGAGAAACATATTAACTTGACCAGATACTGGAATGAAGCCATCTCTCACAACGACGTTCTCAGAATATTAAAAACTCGATTTCCCGTAAATATACGAGAGAAATTAATCATTGTTCCTGATACTGACCTGTAGAATTTCCTGTCGGTAATCTATTCCTTGGACCTCATACAGGAGTACGCCAAGAAATCGAACAGCTGGAACAATAATAGGCTAATTACTGTTATGATGATAACCGCAGAAACGGCGGTTTCAGGCTAAGTAACACCGGAGACAACGTTTACAACAATGCCGTAGGCCAAAATCTAGTGACAATGGTAATAACTACCAAGTTTCAAATAACAACAATGGAAACTACAAGAACGGTAGCAACAATAACTATAGTAGAAAAAGACGAAAGAATAACGGTTTTGATAAAAAAAAACGTTATAAAATTATGAGGACTGGAAACGGATCGTGGCAGAATCCCGGAACCAGTAGTTGGGTGCAAAATAAAGTGTCACCACCACAGAAGCCAAAAAAAAAACACCCTTAATCAGATGTCGGCGATACCGATGACTGACCACAGTCAACAGCAACACTGGCAGTCGCCGCAAACATGTGTATCACCGAATCAGACGCAGTCACACAGTGCACGCACCCCTCTTGGATGTAATAGAAGCTGAGCAAAGTTCACATTCGTAGGCGTCAGACTGTGGGCTACACCTGTAGGCCTTCAACAGTTGGTCGCGGCACAAAATGAAGGAACAACGCAACGACACTTAGCCATATTGAGAAATAATGACGGGGATGACCTGGGGCAGGCGTTGTCTCAGGAAACCCGTAACTCTACGGAAGACTACGTGGAATTGCTACAAACCGCTGTTAACCGTTCCATCAACGGAGTTGACGTGCAATTAGTTGTAGACACAGAAGCGTCTATTTCAGTTATGGATTACAGCTTCCTCAAACGTATCAATCAGGTCAAACGTTTGCCTATATTCCCCGTAGAAAATTGTTAGGTTGTGGAGGCTATTAGTGCTAAAACCCAACTGATTACACATCAAGTCCAGGCTGACGTCATTGTCGGGAAGAGAGCCATTTGTTGCACTTTTTTGTTTGTTCCTGTGATCCTGAGACGGGTCTTTATGCGTGAGGTAGGCGCACAGATCGACCTCTCACGCAGCCTTATTTGCGTAATAGACTATGGAGAAAAATTGTACTGGATCTTGTAAAAACAATTGACATTCATGGTAAGTACTGCCGTGGCGTCAAGGTGGAATGCGTACAACCAGATGTTTTGTTTATACACAACAACCGACCAGGAGAAGGTTACCGTGATATAAACGTTGCCCATTACGAGGAAGCACATAATGTGGAAAATTTAGTGCAGGCTAAGGTAGCCGAGTCAGATTACTTAACAGCCGCGCAACAGTGTGAGCTGGTACGCTTATCCGCCCTTACAAGGAAGTATTCACGGAAAAACCAGAGATGATACGAGGATACAAATACGAAATTCAAGTGTACGAACATCAGACCTTTTGTCGTGCCGCGTATTCCTTGCCGTGATCCCGGAAAGAGGCAGGGATGAACGAGTACTAGACTGGGGTCCCAAAGTCTCACTTCTCAAAAGGCAGAAAAAAGAGTGGTACTTACTGTACACAGGGCAACATAAAATAGTAAACATAGCACATGAAGGATACTATGTTCTCGAAAATCCAAACACGTTGAAGGTAAAAGAACTTACCCTCACGCTGACATAAACTCATGTGTAGTTTAATAATCAACATTTCACTGTGGTCATGTAAATAGTAATTGGTGGTTATTCTCTTGTTGCTAGTACGTATGTTTTATATTTATTATGTACATAGTAAACGAAACTTCCTGGCAGATTAAAACTGTGTGCCCGACCGAGACTCGAACTCGGGACCATTGCCTTTCGCCGGCAAGTGCTCTACCAACTGAGGTACCGAAGCACGACTCACGCCCGGCCCTCACTGCTTTATTTCTGCCAGTATCTCGTCTCCTACCTTCCAAACTTTACAGAAGCTCTCCTGCGAACCTTGCAGAACTAGCACTCCTGAAAGGAAGGATATTGCGGAGACATGGCTTAGCGACAGCCTGGGGGATGTTTCCAGAATGAGATTTTCACTCTGCAGCGGAGTGTGCGCTGATATGAAACTTCCTGCAAGGTTCGCAGGAGAGCTTCTGTAAAGTTTGGAAGGTAGGAGACGAGATACAGGCAGAAGTAAAGCTGTGAGGGCCGGGCGTAAGTCGTGCTTCGGTAGCTCAGTTGGTAGAGCACTTTCCCGCGGAAGGCAAAGGTCCCGAGTTCGAGTCTCGGTCGGGTACACAGTTTTAATCTGCCAGGAAGTTTCATATCAGCGCACACTCCGCTGCAGAGTGAAAATCTCATTCTATGTACATAGTAGCTGTAAACTCTAGTGCAAATGAACACTTTTCAAATGTGCAAAACTTTGCCCAAGTGCAGATGAACACTCTTCTGGTATGCGAAACTAGAATCATTCGAGTTCATCAGACTCTTCAAAGACCGTTGATGAAATGAATATTTTTGCCTGTGATAAAATCACTGTCATTCGCTTCATGAATTTAATATCCAACTTATTTTGTATGTAATTATGTTACTCTTTTATTTTGTGTATATATAAGATGATTTGAATAAGTTATGTAAAAAAACCCAATTGCCTGAATATTTGACGAAAATATACTGAAGTCGTACTATGACTATGAACATGTGCACCACGTAGGCTAGGTGCATGTGCCGTAGACTTGTGGGCAGCGATCGATGTTTACCGCTTTTTATGGATACAATTTACGACGATTTTTGTCCGCTTTTTGAGTCGTGTTTAGACTTGTTTAAGATGGCGCGTTTTTCATTTTTTGGTCGCGTGTGATCTCCCTGTTAGCGAACAGACAAATGCGTATGAGTCCTCTTCGTATCATGGCAAAGATAGAGGCCGAAGGTATGAATATGTATGAATGAGACAACATTCTACAACATACTCGACACTTTTAGTCCAGTGCACTGAAGTGGTCTTACATTCTGCAGACGACACTTTTCTTTGAAGCAAATTAGAATTATTATTGACAGTAATGTAAGACTGCATCAAAAGTTTTGACAATATGTTATCCAATCGCAAATTAAATGTGATCGATGAAATTGGACAAGGACCATAACAACGTGTGATAGCGGCCAAGTTAAAGCGCGTAAAAAAGGAGAGTGCTTACTTGAATTATGCTAAACATTAACTGTATATGAACAATATTTACAGCGCAAATGTGTAAGTGGGCTGATAAAACATTTCGCATGAATGTGATTAATGATGAACACAGACGTTCTGTGAGTACTTCTCTAACTCTCTTTACGTGAATGAAACGACATTCAATTATTAAATAACTTAAGGACTACGTGGAATAATAGCCAAAACTAATGTAAGAATGGAGTTACATAGGAATGCGTCTACAGTGTCAAACTCTTTGGTACGAACTGTATCAGCTCAGCGTCCAACAATCAATGTGTGGTTGCGCCGTAGCGGCGTGCAGTCAAATACACTGACGCGTCAAACAAAGTGGTTTAGGCATGCGTATTCATACACAGAGATACGCAAATAGAATACTGCGCTGCGGTCTGCAACGCCTGTATAAGACGACAAGTGTCTGGCGCAGTTGTTTGATTGATTACTGCCGCTACAATGACACGTTAGCAACATTTAAGTGAGCTAGAACGTGGTGTTATAATTGGCACACGAGCGATGGGACACAGCATCTCCGAGGCAGCGATGAAGTGGGGATTTTCCAGTACGACCATTTCATGAGTGTGCCGTGAAAATCAGGAATTCGGTAAAACATCAAATCTCCGACATCGCTGCGGCCAGTAAAAGATCCTTAGAGAACGGGATCAACGACGACTGAAGAGAATCGCTCAATGACAGAAATGCAACCCTTCACGCAAACTGCTGCAGATTTCAATGCTGGGCCATCACCAAGTGTCAGCGTGCGAGCTATTCAACGAAACGTCATCGATATGGCCTTTCGGAGCCGAAGGCCTACTCGTGTAGCCTTGATGACTGCACGACACAAAGCTTTACGCCTCGCCTGGGCCCGTCAACACCGACATTGGACTGTTGATGACTGGAAACATGTTGCCTGGTCGGACGAGTCTCGTTTCAAATTGTATCGAGCGGATGGACGTGTACGGGCAAGGAGACGACATCATGAATCCGTGGACCCTGCATGTCAGCAGGGCACTGTTCAAGCTGGTAAAGGTTCTGTAAAGGTGTGGAGTGTGTGTAGTTGGAGTGCTATGGGACCCCAGATACGTCTAGATACGACTCTGACAGGTGGCACGTACTTAAGTATCCTGTATGATCACCTGCATCCATTCATGTCCATTGTGCATTCCGAGGAACTTGGGCAATTGCAGCAGGACAATGCGACACCCCACATGTCCAAAATTGCTACAGAGTGACTCCAGGGACTCTCTTCTAAGTTCAAAGGCTTCCTCTGGCCACCAGTCTCTCCAGACATGAACATTATTGAGCATATCTGGGTTGGCTTGCAACGGGCTGTTCAGAAGAGATCTCCACCTCCTCGTACTCTTACGGATTTAGGGACAGCACTGCAGGATTCATGGTGTCAATTCCCTCAAGCACTGCCGGCCGTTGGTGGCCGAGCGGTTCTGGCGCTACAGTCTGGAACCGCGCGACCGCTACGGTCGCAGGTTCGAATCCTGCCTCGGGCATGGATGTGTGTGTTGTCCTTAGGTTAGTTAGGTTTAAGTAGTTCTAAGTTCTAGGGGACTTATGACCTCAGCAGTTGAGTCCCATAGTGCTCAGAGCCATTTGAACCATTTTTGAACCCTCAAGCACTACTTCAGATATTAGTCGAGTCCATGGCAAGTCGTGTTGTGACACTTCCGCATGCTCGCGGGGGTTATTAGGGAAGTCTACCAGTTTCTTTGACTCTTCACTGTATAACGGAACGTTGACGTAATGAAATTCAATCACATGCATCGCTTTTAGAAACGATAAAAAGTGCGCATTATCAATTACAGTACTTCTGCCGCGAGTGAAGTGTGAATCGGAACAAACATTAATTACCTTCCTTGCAGGCTAGTAAAGTATTAGCTGGGTGAAATGATCACGCTTGTTCGTTACTTTTTGTTCATGCAATTTGATGGTACGAGGTGCAGCTGGACTTCTTAACGCGGAGAGCGGCGCGTGTTCCTTCCCTCCCTTCTCGCAGCCTGATCTGATCACATCTGCAACTGTGACAGTGTGTTCCGTATCGGCGTGCGACGTGAGCTGTCTTCCATCGATGTAAGTCAACAGTGAAGACTAAAAATTCGACGAAAGCGTTACTAATTTGCTATACAAACTTCTCATTTATTTTCACTCGAACTTCGAGTTTATCGAGAACATTATAAACGACCTGATTTTTAACCACAAGTATACTAGTTTTCAAATTTATGACAACTTTTAATCAAAGTGTTGGACTGAATAGATGATCTTCAATGAAATCTGTAAGCTTTATTGAAAACTAATGTTTTTAAATTAATTTTCGTGAATTACAAACAGTTCCATGTATATGTTTACAGCCTACTGACGTTTGTAAAAAGAAAGAGAAAAACAGCAACATACGAATTTAGTTTGTTTAAGACACATCAAGTGATGTAGTCTGAAGACTACGAGATTGTTTTAATCCTGGGTTTCCCACAGTTCCGTAACCCAAATGGGGGAGAAAAGACAAATACAGTCCCGGGAAAACTACGAAGTATTTTCCGGACTACATGTACCTTGACTACACCCATAGTAAAATACACCACTAGTGAACACAGCAATTGTGCAAATATTTCTTGCAATGACCGAAAAGGCTGTTATACAGAAAATGAAGTGCAAAATTTATCTAACCTTGCAACCTCAAGTTATGTAAAACCTGCAGTAACAAATCTGTGGTCTCATCTTGAAAACTGATGCGACTGTATGAAATGAACTTGTGCCACTTCGACGTATCTGGCATGTTAAGTCATAACTTTTCACACAAACGTCTTAGCCAGTCCAGGGGGCCTGGCGTATTTTTCCCGGTGAGTACACTACTGGCTATTAAAATTGGCGTATTTTTCCCGGTGAGTACACTACTGGCCATTAAAATTGCTACACCAAGAAGAAATGCAGATGACAAATGGGTATTAATTGAACGAATATGTTACGGCTTCTGCACCACTTGTTAGCAGGAAACACAGTGGCTGCACGACTGACTGAGACGGCGTGGAGTTTTACAATTATTTATTGAACTTTCTTTGCAATTTCGCCCTTGTCGTCGCTGCCCAGCCCTGCGGATCCCTCCGCCTGGCTGCTGCTGTGTCGATTCTCCGACAATGGGCGCAACGCGCGCCGCTGATCGCACTCGGGAGCCTCAGGCCACCAGTGCTCCGCTGAAGCCAGCGTGCTGTCCTCACTTCCCGTTACTTAACACTCTCCAGGCTTCGCTCAGCGCTTGGTCTGTCTACGTCCTTGAGTCAACCTGTTGGTAGACCGCTGCTGTCACCAAGGCTGTCTGTTCGTGCTTACTTTGCAACGCCTCGGTCGACGGCGTGCCTCTGTATTGCCATTCTCCACTGCGTGAAGCAAAGTTTACTACATGTGGCCGCAACAAATATATTATACTAGAAATGACATATTATTACATTTTCACGCAATTTGGGTGCATAGATCCTGAGAAATCAGTACGCAGAACAACCACCTCTGGCCGTAATAACGGCCTTGATACGCCTGGGCTTTGAGTCAAACAGAGCTTGGATGGCGTGTACAGGTACAGCTGCCCATGCAGCTTCAACTCGATACCACAGTTCATCAAGAGTAGTGACTGGCGTATTGTGACAAGCCAGTTGCTCGGCCACCATTGACCAGACGTTTCCAATTGGTGAGAGATCTGGAGAATGTGCTGGCCAGGGCAGCAGTCAAACATTTTCTGTATCCAGAAAGGCCCGTATAAGACCTGCAACATGCGGTCGTGCATTACCTGCTGAAATGTAGGGTTTTGCAGGGATCTAATGAAGGGTAGAGCCACGGGTCGGAACACATCTGAAATCTTACGTCCACTGTTCAAAGTGCCGTCAGTGCGAACAAGAGATGACCGAGACGTGTAACCAATGGCATCCCATACCATCACGTCGGGTGATACGCCAGTATGGCGATGACGAATACACGCTTCCAATTTGCGTTCACCGCGATGTCGCCAAACACGGATGCGACCATCATGATGCTGTAAACAGAACCTGGATTCATCCGAAAAAATGATGTTTTGCCATTCGTGCACCCAGGTTCGTCGTTGAGTACATCATCGCAGGCGCTCCTGTCTGTGATGTAGCGTCAAGGGTAACCGCAGCCATGGTCTCCGAGCTGATAGTCCATGCTGCTGCAAACGTCGTCGAACTGTTCGTGCAGATGGTTGTTGTCTTGCAAACGCCCCCATCTGTTGAGTCAGGGATCGAGACGTGGCTCCACGATCCGTTACAGCCATGCGGATAAGATGCCTGTCATCTCGACTGCTAGTTAATACGAGGCCGTTGGGATCCAGCACGGCGTTCAGTATTACCCTCCTGAACCCAACGATTCCATATTCTGCTAACAGTTACTGGATCTCGACCAACGCGAGCAGCAATGTCGCGATACGATAAACCGCAATCGCGATAGACTACAATCCGACCTTTATCAAAATCGGAAACGTGATGGTACGCATTTCTCCTCCTTACACGAGGCATCACAACAACGTTTCACCAGGCAACGCCGGTCAACTGCTGTTTGTGTATGAGAAATCGGTTGAAACTTTCCTCATGTCAGCACGTTGTAGGTGTCACCACCGGCACCAACCTTGTGTGAATGCTCTGAAAAGCTAATCATTTGCATATCACAGCATCTTCTTCCTGTCGGTTAAATTTCGCGTCTGTAGCACATCTTCGTGGTGAAGCAATTTTAATGGCCAGTAGTTTATATTTGAAAGAAAAGGACTGTCTTAATATTTTTTCTGTAATATGTGAAAAATATTGATAAATACCATAAGCTCGATTTATTATCTGTGTAGACAATGATTAAAGAACATAATATATATGCCTTTAATTTTCATTTGTCCGATAAAAGAGAAGACGTTGTATTTTTTCCAGTAGTACCACTGACCTAGCAAGACGCACTCTTCGTTCCATATTAAGAGGTCCGTATTAAGTTTAATGACTGCTAATTTATCTAAATCATTTTGAGAATGTAAAAAGTTATTTGTTACTATTGATTCCAGCTTTTATTTATAGAACAATTGCGTCCTTTCCTGCAGTTCTTAAGAGTTTTATTACACTCCGTTCATCATAAGAATAAATCTGATGTAAACAAACACAAAAGCGATGATTAATCAGCAGCCGTAGCTCTCGTACAGTGGTGTTGTTCCGTTCATGGAAATAGGTCCAACTTATATATTGGATATCTTATTACTATGTCACTGTACATGAAACGTTGAGAATTCTGATATATAACAGCCATCAACGTTTTTCTAAATTATACTCTAGGTACGAAATTTTTGTTTCAAAATATCTTGTACAGTTACAGTCTCTAAAAGCGATACTTGTGCTATTCATACGTACCGCGAAAATGGATGACGCTGCTTCCTGCTTTGTAGTGAAACACTCACGCGGAACACCGTTAATGGCTAGAAACAAGGTGTTCTTAATGTTTTTCACAGGATTACAGAGAACAATCATCTTCGACGTTTTTCGAGGATCACTATGTAATAAATATAAGGGCACTTGGTTCAAAATGGTTCAAGTGGCTCTGAGCACTATGAGACTTAACATCTGAGGTCGTCAGACCCAAAGAACTTAGAAATACTTAAACCTAACTAACCTAAGGACGTCACACACATCCATGCCCGAGGCAGGATTCGAACCTACGACCGTATCGGTCGCGCGATTCCGCACTGAAGCGCCTAGAACCGCTCGGCCACTACGGCCAGCTAAGGGGAATTATTATAATTTTATTCTTGGTGTAACTGGTGGCATCGTAGATGTATAATCAAGACGGGGGGGGGGGGGAGGGGGGGTGGTGCGTGGCTGTTCGAAACCCGTTATAGTCTACAATTATTTTTTTTTGATGGGTTTCGATCCCTAAATTATATAAATACGAAATTTATTGAATATATGGTAATTAACCCATTCTCAACCATAATTTTTTCAAGAAAAATGCACGTTGTCTAGTTTCTAATTGCATACCACAGGCGAAATTCCGGTTTTCAATGCAAATATACATTCTTAACTATCGATATTTTACAAAATATTTTTAAAGATTATATTTTCTGGAAAAAAATGAAAAATAAAATATTCTTCGTTTGCATATGCACGTTCTTTTGTAGGACAGATGTGGTCTCACACGAGCCGAAGCCATAAGCGTCATAGAAACATGGAAAACAATAATACTCAAGCGTCGAGCACACTGTACAAATGCTGCATTTTTACAGTTCTCACTATAACACTGCAATCTGTACCCTATAGAACTGATCTGGAGCCAAGTTAAGCGATTTGTAGCGAGAAATAACAAGATGTGTAAGCTGCCAGACGTACTCGAACAAATGTACGAAGCTTTGCGACAAGTCTCTGCCGAACGACGGCGAAATGCGGAACAGCACATCATAAAAAGAGGAGGAGGAGGAAATGTGGATTTTTTGGTGGCTTGGGATGCTGTTGGTGATCGCCTCGTTATCAACGTAGCACTACTGATATGTATTCCTCGGAGTCCGATGTGGAAGGTGTTCAGAGATTACCAGGCGACAGACTGTAATACCGTAAGTGGCTCCAATATTTTACTACATGGTGAAATCCCAGCAGTGAGCTTTTACGCCTCGCATAGCTCATGCAGGAAAGTTACCCTTGCTGAAGTCAGGGATTTTCATCACTCTTGTTTTTAATCATAGTACTATGTTAACTGAGATGGAGAGAATGTTATTTTTTCCATCAGGTGACCTAAGAAGCGTATCGTCTGGGTCTTATAATTATTTCCTTCTCTTCAAATGTTAAATGAAATTCATGGCTGTATCGTTCTCTGCTCCTTTCTCTTTACGTCTTTGCTACAACTGTTCACGTCATTGCAGGTTAATTGGACCAGGAGGCTGGCCACTGCTGTCCAAGTTAAATGCGCCGGTGAAGCTGTTGTCCCGTATTATCGCTGTGTAGGTGTACGCGTAACGCACAGCATAAGACTATCCTGATTATCGTACTTGACTTTATTCGAGTCAGCTTGGCTTCCGCTTCACGTGAAACGAAATCCAATGAGGTTCCAGAAAACGCGGAAGAATACATCGTGTCATGCTTACATGAGGTTTATTCCTACGGTAAACGGAGTATAGTTTCGATCTTACCCTATTGTTTTCTACCTTCATGGTTGGTACAGTTATTTTTGATAATTACGGCTCTTCTAGCCCAGATATTGTTAAGAATACTTACTCGTTTTGTGCATTTATGAAAGTAGCAAAGGGTCTCCATTATTATTTTCATTTTCTGATGCAATTTTTTCCGAACTGAGCAACTAATGATGAGTACGTTATTTTTCACGTAGGCGCCATTACAGAGAAAGCTGTAACTAATATTATGCTTCATGCAATTAAAATTAACAAACCAGTGTGTTACTAATAAATATACGTACATAAGTACCGTAAAGTTTCAAGCCCTGAGACCAAATAGATTATGTTCATATGTTGTTTTCGCTTTGGTGTGCAATAACGTATCTTTACGATAAAGTAACTTAAAAAAAAGTAAGTAATTATAATCATTTATTTAGCACACCGAAGTGTTGGGTGTAAGTCTGTGTTAAATTTTTACAGTTTAAAAGCTTGTAAGAGAATCAGTGATAAAAATAATTAACTATTATCTTTTTAACAGATTTTTCACAGAACACATTACAATTACACTACACACAGACAACACTTATAGATGTACAGTTACAGTAGAACAGTGCACATATAAATGTTTGTTTACTTTTTGTTCTTGGGTTTAGCCGTCTTATTTTTTAGCCATCAAAAAAGGATTTACAAATATATCAAAGTAGCTTTAACCATCTGAATACGCATATTCTTAAATTTTTCGTCAGATTTGAACTATTACAAACACAGTTATACGACTAGATATAAATTGGCAGCTATCTGTTTGTATTAAAATATTTACTTCAGTTCATTAATTAGTTTAAACATCCACCATTTTCTTAAAAAAATTTTGTTCCCAGAAGGGGAGGAGGACATGAAACGAAATTTTGCTGTGGTTGTGAGCCAGTATGATCCACTTATCAGTATGACAAGCATTCTCTTTGTCCTGCATGCACTGATTCCGTTGAAAAGTGTATAATTAAGCCATTGTGTCCTCTCCTGAGGCAATATGGCTCACAACTGATATAGCTGCTTCTTAATATTCTACATACTAGAAATGGAACGGAGCTGACGTCTGAGCTGGTCCAACACGTGTTCTATTGAGGACAGATCTGGGGATACTACTGGTCGCAGCATCTACATCTACATCTCCATCTACACAGATACTCCGCAAGCCATAATACGGTGCGTGGCGGATGCTACCCTGTACCACTACTTGTCATTTCGTTTCCTACTCCATTCACAAGCTGGGCGATGGAAAAATGACTGCCTGTATGCCTCCGTATGAGCCCTAATTTCTCGCCGGCTGGGGTGGACGAGCGGTTCTAGGCGCTACGGTCTGGAACCGCGCGACCGCTATGGTCGCAGGTTCGAATCCTGCCTCAGGCATGGATGTGTGTGTTGTCCTTAGGTTAGTTAGGTTTAAGTAGTTCAAGTTCTAGGGGACAAATGACCTAAGTTAAGTCCCATAGTGCTCAGAGCCATTTGAACCTAATTTCTCGTATCTTACCTTCGTGGCCCTTACGCGAAATGTATGTTGGTGGCAGTGGAATCGTTCGGCAGTATAAACCAGGTCTCTACATTTTCTCAATAGCGTTTCTCGAAAAGAACGTCGCCTTCCCTCCATGGATTCGTATTTGAGTTCCCGAAGCGTCCCCGTGGGTACGTGTTGTTCGAACCTACCGGTAACAAATCTAGCAGCCCGCTTCTGAATTGCTCCGATGTCTTCCATCGATCCGACCTGATACGGGTCCCAAACACTCGAGCAATAATCTAGAATAGGCCGCATCAGCCTCCTATATGCAGTCTCCTTTACAGGTGAACCACTCTTTCCTGAAATTATCCCAATAAACGGAAGTCGACAATTCGCCGTCCCTACCACAGCTCGTTCCACCTCATATCTCTTTGCAACGTTATTTGAGGATATTTCAATGACTTGACTGTATCAAGCAGGATACTAGTTATACTGTGTCCGAACATTACAGGTTTGATCTTCCTACTTATCTGCATTAACTTACATTTTCCTACATTTAGGTTAGCTGCCATTCACTACGCCAATTGGAAATTTTGTCTGAGTCGTGTTGTGTCTTTCTACAGTCGCCCGACTTCGACGCCTTACCGTACACCATGGCATCGTCAGCAAACAACTGCTGATTGCTGCCTACCTTGTCAGCAAAATCATTTATATATAGCGAACAACAATGATCCTAACACTTCCCTGGTGCACTCCTGGCGATACCTTTGACTGTGATGAACACTCGCCGTCGAGAACATACTGGGCTCTGTAACATAATAAGTCTTCGAGCCACTCACATATCTGTAAAATTATTCTGTATGGTCGTACCTTCGTTAACAGTCAGCAATGCGGCTCTCCGGAAATCTAGAAATACGGAATCTGCCCATCCCCTTCATACATAGTTCTCCGTATATCATATGAGAAAAGGACAAGCTGAGTTTCGCATGAGCGATGCTTTCTACAACCACTCTGACTCGTGCACATAAGCTTCTCAGTCTCAAGGACGTTCATTTTATTCGAACTGAGAATATGTTCAGGGTTTCTGCAGCAAATAGAAGTTAGGGATAATGGTCAATAATTTTGCGGGTCCTTTCTTTTACCTTTCTTACGTACTGGAGTCACCAGCGGGACTTTATGATGGGCGAGAGAATCACGATAAATGCAAGCTAAGTAAGGGACCAATGCCAAAGGTACTCTTTGTAAAATCAAACTGGGATTCCATCTGCACCTGATGATTTATTTGATCTCAAATCTTGCAGTTGTTTTTCTACTTCAGGTATGCTTATTACTAAGTCGTCCATACTGGAGTCAGTCCGATGGTCAAATGATGGTATGTCTGCACATTTCTCCTGTGTGAATGATTTCCTGTACGTGAAATGTAGAAGTTCAGCATTTGCTATCATCAGCTGCCAGACCAGACTGGTCAACAAGGGACCGAATGGAAGCCTTTAATTAGCCTCCCAAATACACCCACCCACACCCTACCCATCCCTATCCAGTCCGAGATGACGACAAATGTTTTCCTTAGCCTGCACGTAGGCCTCAGACTCCTCCCCCTCCCCCACCTACCCTATTGGCAGGAATTTCGAATTTTTGTGGGAATTTCGAATTTTGGCGGGAATTTCCAATGTTGTCGGGAATTTCGAATTTTGGCGAAAATTTTTTTGTCCTAGGGTTGTGCTGACGTCCCACAGAACCCCCCATTGTAATTGGTGGGAAATTAAAAATGGAGGTCACATTCCAGGACTCCAACCACGATCGTTCTAGACCGAAAGCCCAATTGCACCCACCCCTCCCTCCCAGATGCAGGAGAGGAAGGTTGGGTTAGTCTGCTTTATCTCTTTGGTTGGGAAGCTGAAGGAAGATCGGTCCTAATTACGTAATTAATCATAAAGTTCGGCCTAATTACACAACTATATGCGTAGCGCTACGCAAGGACTGCCTACAATCAAAAATGGCTCTGAGCACTATGGGACTTAACATCTTAGGTCATCAGTCCCCGAGAACTTAGAACTACTTAAACATAACTAACCTAAGGACACCACACACATCCATGCCCGAGGCAGGATTCGAACCTGCGACCGTAGCAGTCCCGCGGTTCCGGACTGTAGCGCCTAGAACCGCACGGCCACCGCGGCCGGCTGCCTACAATCGCAAAACAGCTTAAAATTTGACGATACCATAAAACTGTTATCTTTTTGGGAAAAAAATTCGCATTGTCACTCAAAACTAGTGGCAGACACATTCAGACTCTACCTTTGACCTACAAGCTGGCAGTAAAAAGGCTGCAGTATAAGGTACTACCTTTATTTTTTTCATGGGCAATACATTGAACTGACAAGATGCAGGTGTTGGACAGAGAAGAGTCGATAAACATATTACCTGTAAGCATACAACTAAGGACTGTATCTATCGCTATTTGACGTCAGTGTTCGCTACAGACACCTGCTCGACAATCACCGTGCAGTCCAGGTAATCAAAGTCAATACACACTACCACAACTGGAAAGTCAATACACACTACCACAACTGGTGGAAAAAATTACGCATCGAAATTGTCGTGAAGAAACCTGCACTTGTAATGAACGGCTCATAATGCATCACTGGGGAAAATCGTTGTCCCAACAGACAGCAGAGGGGGCGGTAGTTGAATGTGCATTCTCCTCGATGTGCGATCACGAACTGGGAAAAATTAGAGGCTCTCTTACCTCTCCTCACCAGTCCCCCGCTCCCTCCCTCTCTCCATCTACCTATGTGGAGACATTTTTCAAATGGCTATCTGCCACCGCCGAACGCCTCGCGGTATTTCTGCAGGCTATGAGCGGCACCCTGCCCGTCTTGTGGCAACAGTCCTGCACCAGCACAAAAGCATGTAAACTCAGTTAAGCAATAGGCGATAAATGAAGGTCGCACCGCCCCACACGCTGCCCCGTGGTCGGAATGCAGCTGTGTCAGGCGACCACACATAATGGACCACTCCACTCCGCCACATTTAATGTCAATGCATCTGTTATAATCAAGCATATTTTAAAAAGGAAAACACAGTCACTATGATAAGAAATGTGCTCTTCCCACAAAAATAGACACAGCCCATATTGTTTTAGTTTATGAGGTAAATTGGTGTAGTTTTTTTGTTCGACTACAGGATGCAATTTGCATCTCAGTATTTATCGACATGCAACGTAGTGCACCACTGCCGATTACAAATGATCAGACTGCAGACGACTATACATGTCCACCCTGTGTAAAATTGAAAAAAAGAAAGGCTTATATTATTTAGCTGCAAAAACTATCGATCACAGCAGAATGTTCTTGTTATTTCGAAACACACATCAAAGTAAAGAAACAGCGAGAATTTTAACTCTTAAGACAAAACATGTATTTTAAGCAATTTCCTTCAGCTTGGTGGACAAATTACACGACGTGAGGGCGCTCTCACGTTCTAATCACTGTCTGTAAATAAACCGTTTTATTATTATTGATGTCTTAGTATCATGTTTGTGTGGTTTCCCCTTCTGATACTGTTGTGGTGCCTTATTTGTTACGTTAAATAAGATAGGCATACATTCCTTAAAACTTCCCTATGTTCCACATTCATCGGATGGAGGTGTAGGAACAAAATTTCGCGTTATCGGGTAGATATACGACGTCCTTCTGCAAAAGATCAAGTCTTCTGCTGTTTACTATCAGTTTTTTGTTCTCAAGAGAGAACGACTTTCTTCAGTAAATATCTGTATGTCACAAGGGAATCGTAAATAAACGGTCGCGTAATGTACAGTGTTATACCTTTCTGTGAAGTTAGAAACCTAAATAAGACAAATGCGGTGCCATTTCTTAATTATTGTGGATTTTTATGGCACTACATTCGCTCTCTAGTGTAAAAATTATGTTACAAGTCAGTATAAACGAAATAATACTGTTCCGTCTGATCTGCTATCGTATTCGAAAACGTAGCTTGCTGGCTGCTTGGAACCCTGCTGTCGCAATGGGCAACAAAAAATGCAACAAAGAGCCAAGAATGTTATGTTAGGTCAATAACTATATATACGTATCTATATCAGTATGTAAACTCTTTGTTCTTATACATCAATGTGTGTTCTGAACGATACGGGTTAAACATCACTCAATATTGTTAACCCAGGTTATAAGAATCTTCAGCATTACAAATTGCCGCGAGGGTTAGCCACGCAGTCTTAGGCACCTTGCCACGGTTTGCGCGGCTCCCACCATTGGATGGTCGAGTCCTCCCTCGGGCATGGGTGTGTGTGGTCCTTAGCGTGGTTAGTTGAAGTTAGATTAAGTAGTGTGTAAGTGTAGGGACCAATGACCGCAGCAGTTTGCTCCCATAGGAAATTACCACCGCTATTACAAATTGTGCCAATTCCTGGGAAATTACAAAAGGGAAGAGGATTTAAATCTATGCAGAAGATTTGCTAGAGACTTCTAGCTCATAAACTATGAAAACCTCGAACATAGTTCGATAGAGAGGTAAGTCGCAGCATTCACTATACCGCTTTTGCAAGCAGATTAGTGACCTATGTATATCTATATACGAAGTGCGACAAGAAAGTAATGAGACTCATTTTCTTTGCAAGATGTGGCAATGCTGCAGGCTTGCATAGGCATAATATCTTTGACCTTGGCCTATAAGCTGCTTCTAGTCCAAGCGGCACATCGATACAACTGCTCAGTCGTGAGTTGTGCTGTAATAAGTTAACATGTGTTTGTGTCTCTCGTCACAGAAATGGAATCGCATAATATTGCACAATGGTATACCATTTCCGTTTGCGTTAGATTGGGTGAAAACGCGACGACAGCTTACGGTAAGCTTCGGAAGGCTTTTGGAGAGGAGGTTGTGTCAAGAGCTGAAGTTTTTCGTTGGCATAAAATGTTTAGTGAAGGCAGAACGAATGTTGAAGATGAAGACCACAATGGAGGACCATCAACCTCACGGATGGATGTCAACTTGGCCAGGGTGCGTGAACTCGTACGATCTGATCGAAGATTATCCGTGAAAATGATTGCAGAAGAACTGAACATCAATCGAGAAACGGTTCATGTAATAATAACTGAAGATATTGGTATGAGAAAGTTTTGCCCAAAAATTGTCCCCAAAAATCTCACACAACAACAGCGAGAAACATGGAAAAATGTAGCAGCTGATCTATTAGAGCAAACGGAAATCAATCAGAATTGTTGGTCCGTGTTATTACTGGTGATGAAAGTTGTTTTTTCAGTACGATCCAGAGACAAAATACCTAAGTTCGCAATGGTGCTCAAAGGGATCACCCAGACCAAAAGAAGCTCGCATGTCAAAGTCAAAAGTGAAATGCATGCTTGTGTGCCACTTTCATTCCAAGGGAATTGTTCATAAAGATTGTGTGCCTCCTGGACAAACAGTTAACCAATATTACTACAAAGAAATTTCAGAAAGACTTCCTAAAAGAGTTCTTCGTGTCTGTGCCAACATTTTTGATAAATGGATTTTTCACCAGATATCGCTCTGTGTGATTTTTTCTATTTCCAAGCGTCAAAATGGCGGTCAAAGGACATCATTTTCAAACAACACAAGATGGCCAAAAAGCTGTGACGAGGGTCTTGGAGGATATTACAGAAGATGAGTTCCAGAAATGTTGCAATCAATGGCAGAAGCGCTGGAAAAAGTGTGTGCAATCAGAAGGGAACTAGTTTGAAGTAGACAACACTAAACTTGACTAAAACGGTAAGCAACATTTTTTTCACATCAGTCTCATTACTTTATTGTCGCACCTTGTATGTACACTTATAAGTTTGTAACTACAGTACTTATTCTTTGCAACAATGGCGGATTTGCTTATTTAGTTGGTAACAAACAACGTATTTCGCACCCGTGGTCTGAGGGTGGCGTCTTTGATTCCAAATCAAAACCACTTCTGTCCCAGGTTCAAGTCCGGCCGCTGCTTAAATTTTGGTTGATAATCAGCACTGGCACCTGAAGACTTCCGGCATAAGAAGTCACCCTCAGTCTGCCAATAGTTTTGTCAAAGAGGGAGGAGGAGTGGACAGGCGTCAGGCACTCTCTTGTGCTAGGGGTGGGAAAGAGCCCTTGAAGGTGGAAGAGTCAGCAGTGATCAACAGCATGAGGATGTGGAAGGCAACGGAAACCACTGCATTAAAGACACGTAACGTGTATTCACAGGACATGCGACCTGTAATTGAAGAAGTGTCATGATGATCTATCTCTCCATTGGCAAAAGATTCTGGAATGGTCCCCCATTCGGATCTCTGGGAGCGGACTGCCAAGGGGGAGGTTACCATGAGAAAAAGACTGAATAATCAACGAAAGGATAACGTTCTACAAGTCAGGGCGTGGAATGTCAGAAGCTTGTACATGGTAGGGAAACGAGAAACTCTGAAAAGGGAAGTGCAAAGGTCAATCTAGATATAGTAGGGATCAGTGAAACGAAGTGGAAAGTAGACAAAGATTTCTGGTCAGATAAGTATAGGGTAACATCAACAGCATCAGAAAGTGGTGTATCGGGATTGCCATGTCACGGATGGCTTGTAGTTTGTCGGGATCGGGCGTAATGCCGTCAGCCGAAATTACGTGGCCTAGAAATTGAAAGGAACTCTTGGCGCCGGGCAGAGTGGCCGAGGGGTTCTAGGCGCTACAGTCTGGAACCGCGCGACCGCTACGGTTGCAGGTTCGAATCCTGCCTCGGGCATGGATGTGTGTGATGTCCTTAGGTTAGTTAGGTTTAAAAAAGTTCTAAGTTCTAGGGGACTGATGACCTCAGAAATTAAGTCCCATAGTGCTCATAGCCATTTGAACCATTTTTTTTTGAACTTTTGCCAAAATGAGATTTACTAAGGTTCGCGGTAACACCTTCTGTAAGAAAAGTTTGCAATAGCATGCGAAGAACAGTATTATGTTCCAACGAATAAGGTTCTTCAATTAGAATGTCGTCAATCTAAGTGGTGATTCTCTCTTTTAATTCATTTGGAAGAATATTAGTCATCGCACAGATGAAAGCAGCAGAGCTAATTGTTAAACTAAAAGGCAATTTACAAAATTGGTAGCAGTTACCGAAACAAAAGAAAGCAGTGTATTTTCTGCAATTTGGAAGCAGTTGAATTTGCCAGAACCGAAATTTTAGGTCCAGAGCAGAACAAATTGACGTTCGGTGAAATTTTTGTAAGAGCTCTTCCAGCGTTTGCGGACGATCGGTTTCAGTAATGATGATTTCGTTGATGTGACGTGAGCCATCTTTCTTGTTAACAACGTGATGAGGGTTAATATATTGACTAACGGCTGGTTCAATGATACCTTGGTCTAACATAGCCTGAAGTTCTTGCTTGACTTGATCTCGATAGATGAACGCAATGGAATAATGTTTTGTTTTTCCTTGAATGTATGTTGCGGTTTTACTTGAAATTCGTAAACAAAACAGGAGATGGCTCCTGGTACATTGTTAAATACTTCAGAGTGCTGTAAAAGAATATCCTGCAACTGTTGACGCCCTTCGTCGGTCGAAGCTTTACATTCATTCACCTTACTGTTAATAGTCTGCACAATGTCATAATCTACTTCCTCAGGGAAATGTTACTACGGAAATACGTGTTTGTAAACAATGTTGCATGCCAATTAGTATTCTTGGATGCTGAAATGACCTTTACTCTGTTAATGTCTTGCTCCTCAGCTGACAGATAGTTGTTACGTATCGGATTTCAGTATAAGGAATGACTTCTTGAAGTTGATAACAGCATCATGTTCGACAAGGAAATCTATACCAAGGATGACGTCGGTTGTCAAAAGAGGAACGATCCAGAATTTAGGATGAAATGTGTGATCAGCAAGTACAAAAGATAGGTGGGTTTACAGTTTCACATCTACTCCCTTGTTAGAGATTGTGCCTCGAACTTTCGTCTTACCAAGTGGAAAGGTAGGACAGATATTGTCAGTGTTACATTTTTGGAAAGCTGTTACATTTATCACAGTTACTGATAAACCAGAGTCGATCACTGCAGAAAATAAATACAAACCAATTTTAATTTCCACTATGGGATGAGAAATATTCTTTTGAGTTTGGTGTCCCTCTTGTAAAAATGTGTCCCTAATGTCGTCGAAGGTTATGACGTTTAGCTGAACGATATTATGAGTAGAAGGATCTCATTGCACGTTTTCCGATGGAACAGCGTTGGTAGTTTCTAGTCGTGCATTACTAGGGGGCTGATTGGTGGCAGAAGATGGCTGTGATGGTTCAGTTATATGTACTGTACGGTTGTATTGGTCTGTAGAATGCCGCGGCGGATAGAAAGGAACATTAGGTTCATTAAAAATGAACTGAGACTGCTGGGGCTGATTGTGATGAAAGTTGCTGTTACCAAAATTACGCTTAAATTGTTGATTATTCCCTTCATGCTTGCTGTGAAAATTTGTTTACTTTTGATCGTTTCGAGGTGACTGTCACCATTGGTTTTTCTCCATCTACATCCGTACTCTGGAAGCCACCTGACGGTGTGTGGCGGAGGGTACTTTGAGTACCTCTATCGGTTCTCCCTTCTATTCCAGTCTCGTATTGTTCGTGGATAGAAAGTTGTCGGTATGCCTCTGTGTGGGCTCTAATCTCTCTGATTTTATCCTCATGGTCTCTTTGCGAGATATACGTAGGAAGGAGCAATATACTGCTTGACTCCTCGGTAAATGTATGTTCTCGAAATTTCAACAAAAGCGCGTACCGAGCTACTGAGCGTTTCTCTTGCAGAGTCTTCCACTGGAGTTTATCTATCATCTCCGTAACGCTTTCGCGATTACTAAATGATCCTGTAACGAAGCGTGCTGCTCTCCGTTGGATCTTCTCTATCTCTTCTATCAACCCTATCTGGTACGGATCCCACACTGGTGAGCAGTATTCAAGCAGTGGACGAACAAGTGTACTGTAACCTACTTCCTTTGTTTTCGGATTGCATTTCCTTAGGATTCTTCCAATTAATCTCAGTCTGGCATCAAATTTACCGATGATTAATTTTATATGGTCATTCCATTTTAAATCACTCCTAATGCCACTCCCAGATAATTTGTGGAATTAACTTCCAATTGCTGACCTGCTATATTGTAGCTAAATCATAAAGGATCTTTCTTTCTATGTATTCGCAGCACATTACACTTGTCTACATTGAGATTCAATTGCCATTCCCTGCACCATGCGTCAATTCGTTGCAGATCCTCCTGCATTTCAGTACAATTTTCCATTGTTACAACCTCTCGATATACTACAGCATCATCCGCAAAAAGCCTCAGTGAACTTCTGATGTTATCCACAAGATCATTTATATATATAATGAATAACAACGGTCCTACGACACTCTCCTGCAGCACACCTGAAATCACTCTTACTTCAGAAGATTTCTCTTCATTGAGAATGACATACTGCGTTCTGTTATCTAGGAACTCTTCAATCCAATCACACAATTGGTCTGATAGTCCATATGCTCTTACTTTGTTCATTAAACGACTGTGGGGAACTGTATCAAACGCCTTGCGAAAGTCAAGAAGCACGGCATCTACCTGGGAACCCGTGTCTATGGCCTCTGAGTCTCGTGGACGAATAACGCGAGCTGGTTTTCACACAATCGTCTTTTTTCAAACTCATGCTGATTCCTACCGAGTAGATTTCTAGTCTCCACAAAAGTCATTATACTTGAACATAATACGTGTTCCAAAATTCTACAACTGATCGACGTTAGAGATATAGGTATATAGTTCTGCACATCTGTTCGACGTCCCTTCTTGAAAACGATGACCTGTGCCCTTTTCCAGACTTTTGAAACGCTACTCTCTTCTAGGTACCTACGGTACACCGCTGCAAGAAGGGGGCAAGTTCCTTCGCGTACTCTGTGTAAAATCGAACTGGTATTCCATCAGGTCCAGCGACCTTTTGAGCGATTTTAATTATTTTTCTATCCCTCAGTCATTTATTTCGATATCTACCATTTTGTCATCTGTGCGACAATCCAGAGAAGGAAATACAGTACGGTCTTCCTCTGTGAAACAGCTTTGGAAAAAGACATAGAGTATTTCGTCTTTTAGTCTGTCATCCTCTGTTTCAGTACCATTTTGGTCACAGAGTGTCTGGATATTTTGTTTTGATCCACCTACCGCTTTGACATAAGAACAAAATTTCTTAGGACTTTCTGCCAAGTCAGTACACAGAACTTTACTTTCAAATTCATTGAACGCCTCTCGTATAGCCCTCCTCACACTACATTTGGCTTCGTGTAATTTTTGTTTGTGTGGAAGGCTTTCGCTATGTTTATGTTTGCTGTAAAGTTCCCTTTGCTTCCGTAGCAGTTTTCTAATTCGGTTGTTGTACCACGGTGGCTCTTTTCCATCTCATCTATTATACGATGGTTCTGAACTTTGTTCACTGATCCTCAACACTATCTGTACTTGAGACAAAACTTTTTTGTGGGAGAAGTTATTCCCTTGAGGTAGCGTAAAATTACTGGACTGGGCTGTGCTGTCAAAGCTGGGCAGTGGCATATTGACCTTCCGTTGAGCTCGACCATCGTATTGTTGTTGCATATTTCCGGGCTGCTGCGGCTGTGGCAAGAATGGCGGCTGGAAACTGTAATTGGTGACGTCGAAATTGTGATATAGTTACTGCTGCTGAACATACTGGTTGTCAAAATGTTGTCTCTTATTAAAATGTGCATTGAAATCGTTATCGGAACCAAATCTTTTATTTCTCTTGCTATGGAATGGGCGGGATTGCTCTTTGTAACCGAATGAGTTATTACCTTGATTGACGTTATTAAAATTCTTATTGACAAAAGAGTAGTCCTATTGCTGAATTTCTAATAATTGTAATAATTCCCTGAAAGCTGCAATGCTTTCCTTTTGCTGTCCGGTGAGGAGGGAAACTAGTAATGAGAGTGGAAGTTTTGAGATGCATAATTGTATGAGCACAGATTGGCTGTACAGTTCGGTCAGGCACTGGTTTTGTTGAACCATATATTCAAAAAACTAGGTGATAGTTGGAAAACTGGAGTGTTCAAAATTGGGTAAACTAATTAGTTGGTCTTTAATGCCTCGCTGAGTCGTTTCCGACCAATACGCAGGTAGAAAAGCATTTTGAAACTCTTCGACGGAGTGACATTGCCTTGCTGTGGGTCTCATACGCATCGAAGGTTCTCTCTCTAAAACATCTACAGATAAATTCGAGCTTGTGTGTCACTGGGCAATTTGGTGGCAGCGAAAATGAAAGCTGCTGCACTCGATCAAGGGGATGCAAATCTGTGCGGTTATTTCTAAATAGCCTGAATTTCTTTACAGATAGGAAATGTTTATAGTCGAATCCTTCGTGTTGTAGATTTTGAGGGTGTTCGGCGGCGTAAAAGAACTGATTGTAAGATGACTGGCTTGTATCAACGTCACGCACTCTTCGTAATCTGCTCATATTATTGTGAGGCTGAAGAGTAGGTGACTTGCTATTGCATGTTAGTTTGTAACTGATCACGTGGAGAAAATTTTCTTATATTGTCCACATCCTGATGTGAACTGCCAACTTTGCTATGTAGCGAACTGTTATGTGCACCAAGCCGGTTGAATTTTGCTGCATATACTGATATTCTTGAGATTCAGTGCACGGACTGGGAGCTAAGTCGTCTGATTTATTTTCGGTTTGATTACAGATGTTTCTAATCTTGCCGATAGCTCATCACATCTTTCCGAAAGGGTAAGAATGTGTGTTTTGTTCATCTTTTTTAAATCGGCTTTAATTGTGTCAAGGACCTGCACCAACTCTATTTGTTCAAGATGTCACTCGTACACTTTTCGTCAACTTTTTGGATTCGTGTGTCAGCCGGCCGGTGTGGCCGAGCGGTTCTAGGCGCTTCAGTTTGGAACCGCGTGACCGCTACGGTCGTAGGTTCGAATCCTGTCTTGGGCATGGATGTGTGTAATGTCCTTAGGTTAGTTAGGTTTAAGTAGTTCTAAGTTCTAGGGGACTGATGACCTCAGGAGTTAAGTCCCATAGTGCTCAGAGCCATTTGAACCATTTTTGATTCGTGTGTTAACAGTGGTTTTGAAATCAGTTACATTTGCAGTATTTGGTTCTGTGGTTGCTTTATTGTGTTAATCTGGTCTGTATCGGAAGTCATACTAGCGTCAACATGGGTTGTAAGACTAGCGAGCAACCGCTGTTCTGCTTCTTGTCTTTTTACTGCTAATAACCGTAAAAACTGGTGGTTTACCTCTGTGTGTTTACGCATAAAGACAGACTTTGTATTGCTTTTCTGTGGTCACAGTGTGAACTTTAAGAGCATCGAGTGACATTATACTGAGTGCACTATCCGAAAATTACCTCGAGCAATTAAACAGAGAACCGACTCGTGGAGATAACATCTTGGACCTACTGATAACAAACAGACCCGAACTTTTCGACTCTGCAAGCGCAGAACAGGGAATCAGTGATCATAAGGCCGTTGCAGCATCCCTGAATATGGAAGTAAATAGGAATAACAAAAAAAAGAGAGGGAGGTTTATCTGTTTAGCAAGAGTAATAGACAGAAAGTCCTAGGAAGTTCTGGTCTTATGTTAAATCAGTAAGTGGATCGAAACAGCATATCCAGACACTCTGGGATGATAATGGCATTGGAACAGAGGATGACACGCGTAAAGCTGAAATACTAAACACATTTAAGTGTCCAAGGAATAGAAAAGCAACTGAAATCACTCAACAGAGGAAAGTCCACTGGACCTGACGGGATACCAATTCTATTCTACATAGAGTACGCGAAAGAACTTTCCATCCTTCTAACAGCCTTGTACCGCAACTCTCTAGAGGAACGGAAGGTTCCAAATGATTGGAAAAGAGCACAGGTAGTTCCAGTTTTCAAGAAGGGTCGTCGAGCAGGTGCGCAAAATTATAGGCCTATATCTCTGACATCGATCTGTTGTAGAAGTTTAGAACATGTTTTTTGTTCGCGTATCATGTCATTTCTGGAAACCCAGAATCTACTCTGTAGGAATCAACATGGATTCCGGAAACAGCGATCGTGTGAGACCCAACTCGCTTTATTTGTTCATGAGACCCAGAAAATATTAGATACAGGCTCCCAGGTAGATGCCATTTTCCTTGACTTCCGGAAGGCGTTCGATACAGTTCCGCATTGTCGCCTGATAAACAATGTAAGAGCCTACGGAATATCAGAGTTTTTAGCAAACAGAACACAGAATATTGTTCTCAATGGAGAGACGTCTACAGACGTTAAAGTAACCTCTGGCGTGCCACAGGGGAGTGTTATGGGATCATTGCTTTTCACAATATATATAAATGACCTATTTCTATCCCACTAGAGCTTACTTTGCTGGATTGACGTAGTAACGATATATCCATACAAATTATAAAAATGTATGTACGTTCCCCCCCATGAACCATGGACCTTGCCGTTGGTGGGGAGGTTTGCGTGCCTCAACGATACAGATAGCCGTACCGTAGGTGCAACCACAACGGAGGGTTATCTGTTGAGAGGCCAGACAAACGTGTGGTTCCTGAAGAGGGGCAGCAGCCTTTTCAGTAGTTGCAGGGACAACAGTCTGGATGATTGACTGATCTGGCCTTGTAACAGTAACCAAAACGGTCTTGCTGTGCTGGTACTGCGAACGGCTGAAAGCAAGGGGAAACTACACCCGTAATTTTTCCCGAGGAAATGCAGCTTTACTGTATGGTTAAATGATGATGGCGTCTTCTTGGGTAAAATATTCCGGAGGTAAAATAGTCTCCCATTCGGATCTCCGGGTGGGGACTACTCAAGAGGACGTCATTATCAGGAGAAATAAAACTGGCGTTCTACGGATCGGAGCGTGGAATGTCAGATCCCTTAATCGGGCAGGTAGGTTAGAAAATTTAAAAAGGGAAATGGATATGTTAAAGTTAGATACAGTGGGAATTAGTGAAGTTCGGTGGCAGCAGGAACAAGACTTTTGGAAAGGTGAATACAGGGCTATAAATACAAAATCAAATAGGTGTAATGCAGGAGTAGGTTTAATAATGAATAAAAAAATAGGAGTGCGGGTAAGCTACTACAAACAGCATAGTGAACGCATTCTTGTGGCCAAGATAGACACAAAGCCCATGCCTACTACGGTAGTTCAAGTTTATATGCCAACTAGCTCTGCAGATGATGAAGAAATTGATGAAATGTATGATGAGATAAAAAGAAATTATTCAGGTAGTGAAGGGAGACGAAAATTTAATAGTCATGGGTGACTGGAATTCGAGGGAGAGAAGGAAACATAGTGGGTGAATATGGATTGGGGGAGAGAAATGAAAGAGGAAACCGTCTGGTAGAATTTTGCACAGAGCATAACTTAATCATAGCTAACACTCGGTTCAAGAATCATAAAATATGGTTGTATACATGGAAGAATCCTGGAGATACTAGAAGGTATCAGATAGATTATATAATGGTAAGACAGAGATTTAGGAACCAGATTTTAAACTGTAAGACATTTCCAGGGGCAGATGTGGACTCTGACCACAATCTATTGGTTATGAACTGTAGATTAAAACTGAAGAAACTACAAAAAAAGGTGGGAATTTAAGGAGATGGGATCTGGATAAACTGAAAGAACCAGAGGTTGTACAGAGTCTCAGGGAGAGAATAAGGGAACAATTGACAGGAATGGGGGAAAGAAATACAGTAGAAGAAGAATGGGTAGCTCTGAGGGATGAAGTAGTGAAGGCAGCAGAGGATCAAGTAGGTAAAAAGACAAGGGCTAGTAGAAATCCTTGGGTAACAGAAGAAATATTGAATTTAATTGATGAAAGGTGAAAATATAAAAATGCAGTAAATGAAGCAGGCAAAAGGGAATACAAACGTCTCAAAAATGAGATCGACAGGAAGAGCAAAATGGCTAAGCAGAGAAGGATAGAGGACAAATGTAAAGATGTAGAGGCTTATCTCAGTAGGGGTAAGATAGATACTGCCTACAGGAAAATTAAAGAGACCTTTGGAGAAAAGAGAACCACTTGTATGAATATCAAGAGCTCAGATGGAAACCCAGTTCTAAGCAAAGAAGGGAAAGCAGAAAGGTGGAAGAAGTATATAGAGGGTCTATACAAGGGCGATGTACTTGAGGACAATATTATGGAAATGGAAGAGGATGTAGATGAAGATGAAATGGGAGATACGATACTGCGCGAAGAGTTTGACAGAGCACTGAAAGATCTGAGTCGAAACAAAGCCCCGGGAGTAGACAACATTCCATTAGAACTACTGACGGGCTTGGGAGACCCAGTCCTGACAAAACTCTACCATCTGGTGAGCAAGATGTATGAGACAGGCGAAATACCCTCAGACTTCAAGAAAAATATAATAATTCCAATCCCAAAGAAAGCAGGTGTTGACAGATGAGAAAATTACCGAACTATCAGTTTAATAAGTCACAGCCGCAAAATACTAACGCGAATTCTTTACAGAATGGAAAAACTGGCAGAAGCCGACCTCGGGGAAGATCAGTTTGGATTCCGCAGAAATGTTGGAATACGTGAGGCAATACTGACCCTACGACTTATCTTAGAAAATAGATTAAGGAAAGGCAAACCTACGTTACTAGCATTTGTAGACTTAGAGAAAGCTTTCGACAATATTGACTGGAATACTCTCTTTCAAATTCTAAAGATGGCAGGGGTAAAATACAGGGAGCAAAAGGCTATTTACAATTTGTACAGAAACCAGATGGCAGTTATAAGAGTCGAGGGGCATGAAAGGGAAGCAGCGGTTGGGAAGGGAGTGAGATAGGGTTGTAGCCTCTCCCCGATGTTATTCAATCTGTATATTGAGCAAGCAGTAAAGGAAACAAAAGAAAAATTCGGAGTAAGTATTAAAGAAGAAATAAAAACTTTGAGTTTCGCCGATGACATTGTAATTCTGTCAGAGACAGCAAAGGATTTGTAAGAGCAGTTGAACGGAATGGACTGTGTCTTGAAAGGAGGGTATAGGATCAACATCAACAAAAGCAAAACAAGGATAATGGAATGTAATCGAATTAAGTCGGGTGAAGCTGAGGGAATTAGATTAGGAAATGAGACACTTAAAGTAGTAAAGGAGTTTTGCTACTTGGGGAGCAAAATAACTGATGATGGTCGGAGTATAGAGGACATAAAATGTAGACTGGCAATGGCAAGGAAAACGTTTCTGAAGAAGAGAAATTTGTTAAAATCGAGTATAGACTTAAGTGTCAGGAAGTCGTTTCTGAAAGTATTTGTATGGAGTGTAGCCATGTATGGAAGTGAAACATCGACGATAAATAGCTTGGACAAGAAGAGAATAGAAGCTTTTGAAATGTGTTGCTACAGAAGAATGCTGAAGATTAGATGGGTCGATCACATAACTAATGAGGAGGTACTGAACAGAATTATGGAGAAGAGGAGTTTGTGGCACAACTTGACTAGAAGAAGGGACCGGTTGGTAGGACATGTTCTGAGGCATCAAGGGATCACAAACTTAGCATTGGAGGACAGCGCGGAGGGTAAAAATCGTAGAGTGAGACCAAGAGATGAATACACTAAGCAGATTCAGAAGGATGTAGGCTGCAGTAAGTACTGGGAGATGAAGAAGCTTGCACAGGATAGAGTAGCATGGAGAGCTGCATCAAACCAGTCTCAGGATTGAAGACAATAATGACATACTTATACCTCCCGAGGAGATCACGAATGTAAAATTAGAGAGATTCGAGCGCGCACGGAGGCTTTCCGGCAGTCGTTCTTCCCGCGAACCATACGCGACTGGAACAGGAAAAGGAGGTATTGACTGTGGCACGTAAAGTGCCCTCCGCCACACACCGTTGGGTGGCTTGCAGAGTATAAATGTAAATGTGCATCTAATCGAATGTCTTGTTGGTCTATTCTTTCATTAACTGAAAAAAATGGTTGAAATGGCTCTGAGCACTACGGGACTCAACATATGAGGACATCAGTCCCCTAGAACTTGGAACTACTTAAACCCAACTAACCTAAGGACATCACACACATCCCTGCCCGAGGCAGGATTCGAACCTGCGGCCGTAGCGGTCGCCCGGTTGCAGACTGAAGCGCCTAGAACCGCTCGGTCACACCGGCCGGCTCTTTGATTAACTCATTGGATTTAATCTGTAGGATTTTTATAGGTTTCACTACATTGGTATCTTAAAGAATTAATGTCATCTCTGAAGGGTTTGCCTGTAAGGGTATTGCATGGCTATCGTTTCAAGCCGGCCGCGGTGGTCTAGTCCGCTGTTAGCAGCGGTGGGGCAAGGTCGTCGTGCCTGTGTCCCCCTGTTAGCGCACCGCGCGCGCGAGTGTTTACGTTTACCTTCCGCTGCGGCGAGTGTCACGCGTCCGTGTCTCGGTAGCGCCATGGCGCACTCGTATCGCAAGTCCACCATTAAGATCACATTTCAAGCGGACTATGCAAGACCTCGAGCACTTGACATTGAACGTTTCATCCGGGAAGAACTTCATATTGCACCTCACGACATCATTGGGATCCACTTTTCTATAACACAAAGTGTCGTCTACATAAAAATGATCAATGAAACGGCGTGCACTGATGTTGTGTGTCGACACGCTCATGGACTTAAATTCAAGCATTCTGATGGTCACATAGGAACTGTCACGATCGACCACGATGGATTAGGCCTTAGCACTCTGAGGGTCTTCGAGCTGCCATTCGAAGTCCCGCCAGATGTTGTGGTGACAGCTTTCAAACCATACGGCAACGTGCTAAGCCACTTGGCTGAAAAATGGCAAACGTTTGAAACGCACCCCGTCTTAAATGGAGTGCGACAAATTAAGATTGCACTGACGAAGCATGTGCCATCCTATTTAGGAATTGGCGGCTGCAGAGCCATTGTCATGTACGACGGACAACCGCGTACTTGCGCCGTACTTGCGCCGGCTGTGGCCGGGAAGGACATGTTCGATCGGCCTGCATTCAACGCCGACTGACTCAGACACCGGTTGGTGAAGTTCCATCCCCGGCGACGCCTACTTCACTCCCCATCACTTATGCAGCGGCTGCAACCGCAACAGCTGTTCCTGCCCAGGATCGTAACACCTTATTGCAGTCAGTGGTCGATGACAGTGTGGCGGACAGCATATCCCCCTCTACGACGTCATCGGCAGACTTGCCTCAAGACGGTGATCAATTGTGCCTCCAAGACGAGCCTAAAGAGAAGATGGAAGTAGAAACTGAAATTGTCCCGACCTCTGCCTTCCTACCAATGGAGACCGCATCAAATGATTGTCGCCCGCACTCTGACACAGAACAACATGTCCGGAAACAACGGTCCCCTCGCAAACGCAAGAAACGGCGCCATACGCCATCCGATGATTGCCTGCTTCGGATGTGTGACTCGGACGAACATCCGGCGTCGGACGACAATCAGGACTCTACCACCACAACTCACCCTTCCCGTCACGATGCTACGGCGGATACAATTTCTGAGCCTCAGTCTGACAACATCACTTCTGCTACTGAACATGCGCACGAGTGCTCTACTGACAGCACTCATCAACAGTTACCAATTGCTGCATCTGATTCTTGGGCGGATGATGTCGAGGATGAGCCACAGCACCAGGAGGATGCCGAAGGCAGAGATGCTCCCGTGGCTGTACCCAGCACCGACCAACAACAGTGACTACGGCTGTATCGTCAGCCTCTGTGGGGCCGCCCCTGCCGCCCACACCTGGCCTCCTGCACAACCCAGTTGCCGACCTGGCTGACCAAACGTACCGTCTAGCGACGATTAACATCAACAACATACGTGCCCGACATAAACTAAAGATGCTACAGGACCTGCTCAACGCAGCAGACATCGACATTGCGCTCCTTCAAGAGGTGTATGTCACAGACTTCAAGGGACCCTATGGCTACAAGACTTGGGTCTCACATGCGTCAGCAAATGGCAGTGGTGTGGCGATCCTCCTCCGCGAAGGAATATCCGCAGACGACGTCGAGTATCTCCCTGACGCCAGAGGCATGGCTCTTACTATCCAAGGAGTCAAACTTATTAACATCTATGCACCGTCAGGATCTGGTCGGCGTCGGGAACGATCCACCTTTTCGCTCATACAATCACGCCCCTCTTTATGGGCCGTCAGGACGCCTTGATAATGGGAGGGGACTTTAACTGTAGCCAAGCACCTAAGGATCAGTTACCACATCATTCTCCCTGCGCAGAACTTACGACAATTATTAATAATCTTCAATTGGTGGACTCGTGGGAACATGTTTGTGGCGATCGGCCCGGATTTACTCACTACACCAGCCATTCCTCCAGCCGCATCGACCGGATTTACATCTCGCGCTCCATAGCGGTGGGGACAAGAGCTGCCGAAGTTTGGCCCACAGCTTTTTCTGACCACGAGGCCTACATCTGCGCTATTAACCTCGGCCGCCAGAAGGTATGGCACAGCCGTGGTCCTTGGAAGTTGAACGCCGCCCACCTCGCTTCTCAGGAATTCCGCCGCCTTATAGAGCACACGTGGGACTCTTGTAGCCACCGGCGTGGTACCTACGGGTCTACACTGTCGGGTGGTTACTCTGCGTCAAACCAGCCCTCCGGAAGACCTTGATAGGCTACGGCCGAGATGTTGCAGCATGGAAGAGACATACCATGGACTTTTACTACAGCATCTTAAGGGAATGTACAACACTGCCGTACTCACCTGCACGGCAGATGACGGTGAACCGTGCCAAGGCACAGATCATCAGATTAACACGTTGCCACCTTGAGGGTGCGATCGTCAGAGCGCGCACTCACGACAGAGTGGCCCAGGAGGAACCGTCTATGTACCACGTCATTGCAGAACGACGGCGCCGACGCAGGACACTGATCCACGCTATCACGACGGAAGACGGACGACGCCTTGATACCCAGCGCGACATAGGAAACGCCCTTCATGCTCACTACACTAGGCTGTACTCGGAACATCGACATCCCCCAGAGGTGATCGCCGAAGTCTCTCAACTCACTTATGGCTCGATCTCTCCGACAGCGGCGGCGGATTTGACTGCAGATGTAACGGAAGAGGAAATCATTGAAGCAATACAGGCTGGGGCTGCTCATAAGTCCCCGGGACCTGATGGCCTTCCTCTGGAATTTTACCGGACGTATCAACAATTGCTGGCAGTAGCATGGACTGATATTTGCCGCGATCTTATGTCTCCCACGACGCAGATACCTGGGGCCTTCCTAGAAGGACTGATTGTGCCTATACACAAACCACGAGGCGGATCCAGGATCAGCGACTATCGGCCCTTGACCTTACTCAACAGTGACTTGAAGATTTTCACCCGGATTCTGGCGGCACGCCTAAAGCGATCAGTACGATGTGTTGTGTCGCAGGACCAGGCATCGTTAGGTGGTGACCATAATATTCGCACTGCATTGTGCCGATATAGAGATATGATCGCGCTAGCCAAAGCTCGCCAACTGCCAGGAGTTTTGGCCTCACTCGACTTTAGCCAGGCCTTTGACAGAGTCGACCACACATTTTTGATGGAGGTACTGCGACACATGGGGTATCCGGACGTCATAGTTAATGTACTGATGCGTCTCCTACGCGGCGTGATGTCCAAGGTGTTATATAATGGCCGTCTTACGCCGCCGATACAGATCCAGCGATCGGTGCGACAAGGCTGCCCTCTTTCGGCGATATTGTACGCCCTCGTCTTGGAACCACTCCTCTGCGGCCTCCGACAACGCCTGACTGGAATATCCCTTGGTGGACACACTTTTTGCTGCACTGCCTATGCGGATGATCTGGTACTCCTTCTTCGCAATAATGACGAAGTTCGTGCAGCACTGGCGTGGGTGGCGACCTACGGCGCGGCATCGGGGAGCCATCTCAATCTCCGCAAATCACACGCCCTGTCTATAGGCAGAGGCCTACCCGACGAGAGTGTCGCACCGCTAAGAATCAGTGACACAATCCGCTGTCTTGGCATTGATTTCACATCTGACATGAAGCGTTCAACAGCCCTTAACTACAGGCGTTTATTTGAATCAGATGAGAGCAGGAATAAGTGACCACCGCCTGCGACATCTAGACCTCCTGCAACGGACACGATATGCTAACGTCTATTTGGCGTCACGTATCCCCCATTTTGCACAGATACTCCCCGTACCACCTACCCTGGCTCACCGCATGTTGGCGGTTTTGGGATCCTTTGTTAATACGGGCATGTTATTTAAGATTCGTTACGAGTCCCTAACCCTCCCGAGGAGCAGAGGGGGTTTAGGCCTTTGTCATGTTCAGAACAGAGCGAAGGCCCTGTTTCGTCAGCTGTCACCTGCAACTGTGGCGACGAAGTCCGACGTGCCTCACAAGTCTCTTACTGGAAGCCTTACGACCAATCTCACTCGCACCCCCTGTGATGATATCGGACATCCCAGCACCTTTCTTCTACATTAGCCAGTTCTTCCTTGAATTAAGCTACATCCGCACCGCACTACTACCCACACGCTTGATGATGACGAGGGCGGTATATGCTGCCATGCAAATGAACAGGATGCCGAATGTGATTGAAAGCAAACACCCCAACACCAAGTGGCGCGCGGTGTGGCAGGCAGTGAATACCACCACCCTTGATACTAACGTGCAATCTGCATGGTACGTAACTGTTAATGGGAAACAGTTGTGCCAGCCCCGCCTACATCACATCCACCTAGCTGCTTCACCCTTGTGTGCCACATGCCAAGTGATTGACACGGATGAACATCGTTTCGAATGCGGGTCGGCAAAGGACGTTTGGTATTTGGTGCGTCAGATATTGGCTTTTCTCACACGCACGACTCCCGACAGGATAACTACCCGATCACTTCTTTTCCCCGATAAGATTTATTTCCCAAGAGCAAAAACGAACTCTGTGACGTGGATCAGCGGCCACGCTGTTCACTACCTCTTCGGTAATGGCGAAAAGACGGTACCCGATTTTTGGTATTACCTCAACGAACGACATTGTGCGATCGTCAAGAACCCTAAATATAGGCAATATTTTTCTAATTTTCTTTGGAGCGCATTCCATAATCCGCCTCGCAGCTGGATTATCGATGACATGAGAAGATAACCATAGCACCTCTTCCCAGTTCCTTTTTTTTTTTTCTGAGATTGAACAAACAACGGAAACAACACAGCAACGAGAAGACAGTCATCGAAAAATTCGCAGCGGGCTATAGTATGGAGCATCCTTTGTCGTAACGGGACGACTTCCTATTATTCTGTTTATGTAGCCGAAGAGGAACGGCCTTCCTTTTATCCATTTGTATAAAAATAAAATAAAATAAAATAAAAAAGCAGAAAAACAAACCTTCCAAAACCATTTTTCCTTTTTTTTCATTTTGGTTAAAAAAAACGCGTGCGGGCGAGTTTCACGGAAAAAAATGGCAAAAAAAAGAAAAAAAAGAAAAAAAAGCGGTTCTAGGCGCGCAGTCCGGAACCGCGCGACTGCTACGGTCGCAGGTTCGAATCCTGCCTCGGGCATGGATATGTGTGATGTCCTTAGGTTAGTTAGGTTTAAGTAGTTCTAAATTCTAGGGGACTGATGACCACAGATGTTAAGTCCCATAGTGCTCAGAACCATTTGATTATCGTTTCAATTTTATCGCAAAGACGTTTTTCACTGGCTTTAATGTCTGCATCTACCTGTTTGAAACGGTTATCAGTTGTTTCTGTGTACGATTTAAGCTCGTCACGTGTGGTGAAAAACTGTTCGTCATTTTTATTAAATCGTTCATTGCACTGAGTGGCGGTGCCAACTTGTTTTTCTCGTATTTCTTGTCTAACTGATTTTCGGTGTCAACTAGTATTTCTTGTCGCATGATAGAAAAGTGTTCATCATTTTTATTAAACCTTTCATTACACCGAGTAAACCGTTTAACCATCATTTGCATGAAATTTTGAAGCGTCACTTCTCTAATCTTTTCAAGTAATCGTCGGGTGACACTTCCGTTGTGTTTTGTGGGGTGGAGACATCATCTACAACCATTGACGTCTCGTTTGTTGCATTATCTACATAACTACCGTTTGCGGAATCTGGCGTAGTTTTAAAAACAGGTTGAGTACTTTGTACTTTACTTTCTTCTGACATTCTATTGCCAATCTGTTTAATTGTGTGAAAAGTAGGTAAATCACTGACTTCTTTCGGTAAACAATCAAGCTTTGAACTGTGCACGTAATACATACACAGATCAGCGGCGTCCGCAATACCGGATTCCACCGTCTGATTACTAGTCCAATTAGAGGGTGAAATTATAGTGTCAGGAATTTGTTCATTATTTTTGGAAACAGAACTCACGTTTTCTGTGGTGCTTTGAAACTGTTGCACCGCAGAGTAGTCACTATCATTCTCAACATTGTTGTCAATAATCGAAAAGTCATCCACTTCGGTATCTTTAATTCTAAGACTACGCGCCGGAACCTTAACACTTTTGCGCGGTATCGTAATGAACTACAGGGTACAAAGCTAAATAAAAAAATTGAACAATGAAATCAATGGAAAACAAGGCGGAGCATAAGAATGCCGATGAACTGTGGAAAAATTTTATGCAAGTTAGTAAACTGCGTTGCACCAAAAAATCTAACTACTATTATCGCTACAGAGTGGTGAGAGAATATATTTATCTCACTATTTTAATATAAAAGAATTCACAAAGCGAACGACTGGCAGAGCTGTCGCGAAGTGTAACCTTCTTTAAAAAGGAAAGATCTGAAATAACTAAACTTTACGATTATGCCGAATGAAGTCATAACTGTGGAATGAATAAAGAACTCGATTTGTCGTGTTGCGTGTTGTAAATGCAAGTCGTGTGCTTACTCTGTCTTATTGTTAGCAAAACTTTACTAATCGATTGGGTAATGCAACGCCCAGTACCAATAACGAAATACAGTTACTGCAAAATACATTCAGCCCATTAAGCACTGAATCATTTGGCCCTCTTCGAAACTGAGAACTTCGGTCCCTGTGCCCATAGCAAATAAATTGTCTTACCTCTAAAGCGGTATCGGAGTAACACGATATATTCTGCTCTCTCATAAGAAATATAAATACGCTAGCTACAGGTTCAGCAGTGTGCAATGCTGGCCATACTATTTGAAATGCACATTAAATTCTTCTGGTTGATAAACGAGAACATCTAAGAAAATTCCAACTGAACTGGGAGGCGGTACTGATTATGGTGAATTATTTTCACTCAGTTTTTTAGCAGAATTATATTGCAAGCTAAGTTTGGCTTTTGAAAAACATCTGACAACTGAAGTTACATTACTCACAATAGATTCACAAACAATGAGATTTAAACAGCAAGTATTATCCAACTTCCAGAATGAGATTTTCACTCTGCAGCGGAGTGTGCGCTGATATGAAACTTCCTGGCAGATTAAAACTGTGTGCCCGACCGAGACTCGAACTGGGGACCTTTGCCTTTCGCGGGCAAGTGCTCTACCATCTGAGCTACCGAAGCACGACTCACGCCCGCTCTCACAGCTTTACTTCTGGCAGTATCTCGTCTCCTAACTTCCAAACTTTACAGAAGTTCTCCTGCGAACCATGCAGAACTAGCACTCCTGAAAGAAAGGATACTGCGGAGACATGGCTTAGCCACAGCCTGGGGGATGTTTCCAGAAGTAAAGCTGTGAGACCGGGCGTGAATCGTGCTTCGGTAGCTCAGATGGTAGAGTACTTGCCCGCGAAACGCAAAGGTCCCGAGTTCGAGTCTCGGTCGGGCATACAGTTTTCATCTGCCAGGAAGTTTCATTATCCAACTTCATTAATCCAACATAAATGTAAATCATCAAATTACATACAGCTCTGTTAACAGCTTAAAAGCGTTACAAAAATGAAATATCTAACTAGCCTCTTTATCAAGATCGTTTACGTACATTCTGGGGTTTCTCAACAATCACGAATTATCAGCCAACTCCTCTATACTAACGGGATGGCAAAAACAGAAACCACAATTATTGAAATCTTTACCTTATTTGCCTGAAGACTTACACTTCCATGTTCAACAATATTGACTTACCTACATTAATCTAACTGTTGGTGGCTTACTCCAACAAAGCAGTATCTTTGGCTCTGCGGTCGCGCTCAGTCAGCGATCCGCATTATCGAGCCTGTCTGAGACATTCATCGTTTGTAGTATACTAGTTTCATTTTAATTTATTGATATTCTTATCTGCTTCTGGTGCCACATACAAGTGTGCCCCAGTATACTCCTTTCAACCTGCAATTGTAGGCCGGCCGCTGGTGGCCGAGCGGTTCTGGCGCTACAGTCTGGAACCGCGCGACCGCTACGGTCGCAGGTTCGAATCCTGCCTCGGGCATGGATGTGTGTGTTGTCCTTAGGTTAGTTAGGTTTAAGTAGTTCTAAGTTCTGGGGGACTTATGACCTCAGCAGTTGAGTCCCATAGTGCTCAGAGCCATTTGAACCATTTTTTGCAATTGTAGCAGCAGTAACCGATCAAACAACTGCGGCAGACACTTGTTGTCTTAAATGGGCGTCGTCGACCGCAGCGCAGTATTCTGCTTGTTTACATATCTCTGTATTTGAATATGCTCGCCTATACCAGTTTCTTTGGCGCTTCAGTGTAGAAAGAAGCATCACATGATACACTTCATCTATTAAAAACGAATTACGTTTTCAGACTGAACTTTCACCGGTGATCAGCATGTTTTAGAACAAGCTTGGTATAGGAGAAAGCTGGGGAAAGCATTTGATCGTGTCCTTTGTACAGGAACCATCCCAGTATTTACAGTACCTGATTTAGGGAAAAACTACCGAGGTACTTAATCTGGGACACCGTGAGTGGATGTGAAGCGCCTACGTTTCACATCAACAAAAGATGCTGAGGCAAGATTAGACTAATTACGGCACGCAAGCATGCTTTGAAGCAATAATTTTCTCCCAGTCCTAGAAAACTCTAAAACAAATAAATAGATATGAAGAACAAGAAGAATTAAGACTGCGTGTAGCAGATATAAGTGCAAATATTTTTATGTGGTACCTTAATACAGGGTGGCGCACGAAATGTGTTACCAATTGTTTCTTTCACAATTTACGACGCACATTAGATATCCCGTTGGTATCTCTACAGCAGTACCAGCAGAGCTTGGAAAAACAAATGAGTTACGAAATGAAGTGTAATACACGATACTACCGCTAGGAGACTAGTAAGCAGCAATGGTTGACAATGGAAGACTGACGACACAGCAACGATCGGCAATTGTGTTACTTTTTCATGAAACGAAAAGTCTTGTTATGACTCAGAGGCGTTTTCAACAACAGTGTAAAACACGATGTGTCCCTTGCAAGAAGACCATCCACAGGTTGTACGATAAATTTGTACAGGAAGGAACAGTATTGGAAGCGAAGCGACCTCGGCCTAAGCCTGTTTGTTCGCCGGAGAATATTGAAGCGGTACGACTTGCTGTACAGAGAAGTCCCGGGAAATTGTGTAGAAAGGCAACAGTGCAACTGGGAATATCCAGACGCTCCGTTCAACGCATTCTTAAAAGTGACCTCCATATGTACCCATACAAGATGACCTGTGCACAGAAGCTCACTGAAGAACACAAGCAGCAGAGACTACTGTTTGCTCAGTGGGCGGAGGATAGGGAAGAAACTCTCAACAATGTTTGGTTTTCAGACGAGGCGTATTTTCATTTAGTTGGGGTGGTTAATAAACAATATGTACGCTTTTGGGCCACTGAAAACGCACAAGTGCTTCATGAACGACAACATTGTGCTCCGAGGATTACAGCGTGGGCAACAACTTCCAGTCACACATTTATTGGACCCTTTTTCTTTGAAGAAACTGTGAACAGCGAGCGTTATTTGAGCATGCTTCGCAATAGCTTCATTCCACATCCTCTTGCTACTGCCTTACCCTTCAACACGCAGTGGTTCATGCAAGATGGAGCAAGGCCACATAATGCAAACACTGTGTTGGAGTTTTTACACGAGCATTTCGACATGCAGATCATTTCACTCAGGTTTCCAGGTCGCTTTAATGACGGACAAAATTGGCCCCCCAATAGTCCAGACCTCAATGCATGTGACTTTTTTCTTTGGGGGTACCTAAAGGAAAAAATTTTCCCGAAACGTCCACGTGATTTAATGGAGCTCAGAAGACTTATTCTTCAAGCTTGCAGTGAAATTACGGAAGACATGTGCCGTAGGGTAATCACTATAACTTCAGTATTCGTTTGAAGGAAGTTAGGAAACGAAATGGTGGACAAATTGAACATATGCTGAGTTAGAGCAAATCTCCATGTATGGCTCTTCATTGTAGTATGTGTTCCTTTCAGATTGTATTGACAATAAAGATTATATTCAAAAACAAAATTGTAACACATTTCGTGCGCCACCCTGTATGTACGCATATTAGTGTGTTTATTGCTTTTCCTCTGCAGTTTTTCCACAAACATGCCACAAACTTTACGACCTGATGTTTTCTGGATGAACCGCGAAATGAACTACGTCTGTTAGTATAGAGTACTGGCTTTCCATCCACCTGAGCTGCTGCCAAGAGGAAAATAACCATTCATGGATTGCTCTTGACACACGCACTTTGAGCTACCATCTAAATAGCGGTAATTATTAGGCTGTAAGTGACGTAAATAGTGATGTAAAGTTGTTCAGTGCACCGCCCTCAGTCAACAATAGCGATATCTGAGCTTATATCCGTTACACCCTGTATAGAAAAACAATTTCAAAACCCTATTTATGTTCCACAAGTTTCCCTCCTATCTCTCTTTTTACGGTTTCAAGCCAAACATGCATGGATGGAAAGTAACACTTAATTACGGGATTTATGAAGCAGCAAGAAATGAAATCAGTACCACAGGGAATACGATGGCTAAGGTAAGCAAAGACAACGACAGAGGCTGGGTGACAAGTGACTGATGACTGGAAGACCGTACCCGCCACAATAGAGTGCAGTAAAGAGGAATGGAGAGCTAAGTGGAAAGCAAAGCTGTATTGGGTGAGACGTGACAAAGCTGAGTGTAACCATGGGCTGTAGGAAGAAGAAAACGTGTTCATAAGAGCACTATTCATTAGTTTACTATCTAAATTAAGAGGAAAAAGAATTATTTCTGCTTTGGAGGAGTCTGCAACGCATGATGTATGGTAAATGACATTTTAAAGTCTTCATCTTCTCATATCACAAACCAGTTTCTTCTGTCATTAGTCCGTTCAGACATCCTCCGTACCACTCATGATTAGCAAAGACAGATTTCTATCTTAAAGTCGCATCCACATATTAATCTGTAGCATGTTCACTTGTTTGGGTATCATTGTCTCCATCCTATAAAATATCTTCAGAAAGAGATATTTAGCATCTGTGATACAATTTGTTTCTTAAAAGATGTGAGAAAAACGTTGGACAACTGTACACACAGAGAACGTGTACTGAGATAATAAAGAGGGTCAGTACAAAGACACAGATAGTTTTATCCATGAGCCAGAACTCGTAAACAGATCGTCGGTTATCTCACACACACGTTTACGTCTGGTAATTTCTCCGAAATGCGGAGTGACCCAGATAATTCTGTCAATTTAAAACATGCAACACAAGGAAACATTTTAACATCGATAATTATTGGAACTAAATCATATGACACAGATCACCAACGAAGAAGAAGATTGCATATAATTTGTGCATAACGGAAGAACAAGGTAAGAAACAGAAGTCATGACGTGTACAGCTGACACAACAAGCTGAGAAGTAAGAATTACGAAACAGATATGAAATTTTTCCATACACCCCAGAAGACAGACATTGACTGTGGATATTGTATCACAGACACAGTCTCTCTGACTGTTTAGAGACGTCACTAAACCCGCCCAAAGATGTAAACAACCATGTATGAGCAGCGTCTATTAGACGGATGAGTTCGACAGCCGATCAGTTCCAGGCGTTCCACCAGGAAGGAGGCACACGGCTCGTGTTGTCTGTAGTACAACCATGCCTAGATTGTCAATACCGCTGTTAGATCGAGTCCGCATTGTTATTTTGTGCCAGTAAGGGTTTTCAACAAGGGAAGTGTCCAGGCATCTCGGCGTGAACGAAAGTGATGATGTTCGGACATGGAGGAGACACAGAGAGACAGTAACTGTCGATGACACGCCTCGCTCAAGCCGCCCAAGGCCTACTACTACAGTGGATGACGGCTACCATGTTGAATAACGTTTTCGTGCAGCCACAGGACGTCGTGTTACGACTCAAACTGTGCACAATAGGTTGCGTGATGCGCAGTTTCACCCCCGACGTTCATGGCGAGGTCCATGAACCACGACACCATGCAGCGCGGTACAGATGGGCCCAAGAACATGCCCAATGGACCGCTCAGGATCGGCTTCACATTCTCTTCATCGATGAGCGTCACGTATGTCTTCAACCAGACAATCGTCGAAGACGTGTTTGGAGGCAACCCGGTCAGGCTGAACGCCTTAGACACACTGTCCAGCGAGTGCAGCAAGGTGGGGCCGACGTACGCCGCTGGTGATCATGGAAGGGGTCGTAATGGCTGTACGATACGTGAATGCCATCCTCCTATCGATAGTGCAACCATATCGGCAGCATACTGGCGAGGTATTCATGGACAACAATTCGCGCCCCCATGATGCACATCTTGTGAATGAATTCCTTCAGGATAACGACATCGCTCGACTAGAGTGGGCAGCATGTTCTCCAGACATAAACCCTATCGAACATGCCTGGGATAGATTGAAAAGGTTTGTTTGTGTACGACGTGACCCATCAACCAATCTGAGGGATCTACGCCGAATCGCAGTTGAGGAGTGGGACAGTCTGGACCAACAGTGCCTTGATAAACTTGTGGATAGTATGCCACGACGAATAGAGGCATGCATCAATTCCAGAGGACGTGCTACTGGGTATTAGAGGTACCTGTGTGTACAGCAGTCTGGATCACACCTCTGAACGCCTCGATGTATGGTGGTACAACATGCAATGTGTGGTTTTCATTAGCAAAAATAGGGCGGAAATGATGGTTATGTTGATCTCTATTCCAATTTTCTGTACAGTTTGCGGAACTCTCGGAACCGAGGTGATCCAAATTTTTTTTTCTTATGTGCGTAGAAATTCGCGATTGAAATTTTAATAGATTTAATCTTTATTGCAGTGCGAAGATTTTAACTATTTACATCAATTTGCGAAAGCTCTTTTAACAGATTTAACACAATCTAACGCATGTGATTACTGGTCCTGTGACAATATTTCGTTTCTGTGCGTCCTACAATGTATAATTTCTCTAATGTGTGCAATACACTGTTATTTTTACATTCTTCTATTCTTGTACTGTGCCCCCGGTTGCTAAATGAATTAACCTTTCACGTTGAATAATATATTCATAAGCCCAACTCTTCGTTTGGTTGAGTTCTCTATAGTAACAGACGAGATTCGTTTGGTACATGTGGCCATTAAAGGAAAGAAAACTGTAGTCTTTAGGGTAAAAATCTGACGGACAACAAATGCCACGGTGATCGAACTTAAAATCGCAGTGAACAGCAGTCCAACAAGTATTGTAATAGATTTACATGCTAAAATTTAAAACACGAAACAAGTCTACAAAGAGTAATGTGATAATTTTGAATAGTGTGTTGTTTGTGATATACTAGTCCATACAGGCAAAGTAAAGTGTATTCTTCTTCTTCTTTACGGCTCAGGTATGTTACTTTTTGTCCTGTAAGAGTTTGCCTCATCAGCTGATATATGAGTGGCTTCACTAACAGTTCTCACTATACAGTTCTCATACTGTGTTGTTGATATTTCACATTTCACACACAGTGCCTTCTGCGAACTAGTGCACTGCTTGCACTGAGAACATAAAGACTTAAGTTGACGCAAAGACGCCAATGGTGATCCGTTTTGGTGTTCCCTAAACACTGTTGCATAAAATGTCTCCTTATCTTAAACGGAATTCCTTAAATTTACAAAAATTGAATTTCGTTGGTTGTGGTATACTTCACACGTGTATCATTTGTGGAAAGTCTGAGTACACTGGTTTCTTATACAAACTGCGAATACTCACACACTATAGTACGAAAATGGGGAATGAAGTGGGAAACGATGGCGGGATATTATATACTTATATAGTGTTGAACCGCATATGTATCTTCCAAATACGGATGTAAAAACATGCTGCACCAATTGAGTACCACAAATCTTAAAGCTTTAATAGTAAGTGGTTACTATAAATTTTCTTCGGTAACTATTGTAGTCCATGTGAACTCGATGCCTATCTACACTCCTGGAAATGGAAAAAAGAACACATTGACACCGGTGTGTCGGACCCACCATACTTGCTCCGGACACTGCGAGAGGGCTGTACAAGCAATGATCACACGCACGGCACAGCGGACACACCAGGAACCGCGGCGTTGGCCGTCGAATGGCGCTAGCTGCGCAGCATTTGTGCACCGCCGCCGTCAGTGTCAGCCAGTTCGCCGTGGCATACGGAGCTCCATCGCAGTCTTTACCACTGGTAGCATGCCGCGACAGCGTGGACGTGAACCGTATGTGCAGTTGACGGACTTTGAGCGATGGCGTATAGTGGGCATGCGGGAGGCCGGGTGGACGTACCGCCGAATTGCTCAACACTTGGGGCGTGAGGTCTCCACAGTACATCGATGTTGTCGCCAGTGGTCGGCGGAAGGTGCACGTGCCCGTCGACCTGGGACCGGACCGCAGCGACGCACGGATGCACGCCAAGACCGTAGGATCCTACGCAGTGCCGTAGGGGACCGCACCGCCACTTCCCAGCAAATTAGGGACACTGTTGCTCCTGGGGTATCGGCGAGGACCATTCGCAACCGTCTCCATGAAGCTGGGCTACGGTCCCGCACACCGTTAGGCCGTCTTCCGCTCACGCCCCAACATCGTGCAGCCCGCCTCCAGTGGTGGCGCGACAGGCGTGAATGGAGGGACGAATGGAGACGTGTCGTCTTCAGCGATGAGAGTCGCTTCTGCCTTGGTGCCAATGATGGTCGTATGCGTGTTTGGCGCCGTGCAGGTGAGCGCCACAATCAGGACTGCATACGACCGAGGCACACAGGGCCAACACCCGGCATCATGGTGTGGGGAGCGATCTCCTACACTGGCCGTACACCACTGGTGATCGTCGAGGGGACACTGAATAGTGCACGGTACATCCAAACCGTCATCGAACCCATCGTTCTACCATTCCTAGACCGGCAAGGGAACTTGCTGTTCCAACAGGACAATGCACGTCCGCATGTATCCCGTGCCACCCAACGTGCTCTAGAAGGTGTAAGTCAACTACCCTGGCCAGCAAGATCTCCGGATCTGTCCCCCATTGAGCATGTTTGGGACTGGATGAAGCGTCGTCTCACGCGGTCTGCACGTCCAGCACGAACGCTGGTCCAACTGAGGCGCCAGGTGGAAATGGCATGGCAAGCCGTTCCACAGGACTACATCCAGCATCTCTACGATCGTCTCCATGGGAGAATAGCAGCCTGCATTTCTGCGAAAGGTGGATATACACTGTACTAGTGCCGACATTGTGCATGCTCTGTTGCCTGTGTCTATGTGCCTGTGGTTCTGTCAGTGTGATCATGTGATGTATCTGACCCCAGGAATGTGTCAATAAAGTTTCCCCTTCCTGGGACAATGAATTCACGGTGTTCGTATTTCAATTTCCAGGAGTGTATTTAGCCACTCTGGTTTCACAGTAATTTCGGATTAGTAATAGGAGATAAGCAGTTCTAAAGTGTATGTATACAGGGTGTTACAAAAAGGTATGGCCAAACTTTCAGGAAACATTCCTCACACACAAAGAAAGAAAATATTTTATGTGGACATGTGTCCGGAAACGCTTACTTTACATGTTAGAGCTCATTTTATTACTTCTCTTCAAATCACATTAATCATGGAATGGAAACACACAGCAACAGAACGTACCAGCGTGACTTCAAACACTTTGTTACAGGAAATGTTCAAAATGTCCTCCGTTAGCGAGGATACATGCATCCACCCTCCGTCGCATGGAATCCCTGATGCACTGATGCAGCCCTGGAGAATGGCGTATTGTATCACAGCCGTCCACAATACGGGCACGAAGAGTCTCTACATTTGGTACCGGGGTTGCATAGGCAAGAGCTTTCAAATGCCCCATAAATGAAAGTCAAGAGGGTTGAGTTCAGGAGAGCGCGGAGGCCATGGAATTGGTCCGCCTCTACCAATCCATCGGTCACCGAATCTGTTGTTGAGAAGCGTACGAACACTTCGACTGAAATGTGCAGGAGCTCCATCGTGCATGAACCACATGTTGTGTCGTACTTGTAAAGGCACATGTTCTAGCAGCACAGGTAGCGTATCCCGTATGAAATCATGATAACGTGTTCCATTGAGCGTAGGTGGAAGAAACTAAAATGAACTCTAACATGGAAATTAAGCGTTTCTGGACACATGTCCACATAACATCTTTTCTTTATTTGTGTGTGAGGAATGTTTCCTGAAAGTTTGGCCGTACCTTTTAGTAACACCCCGTATACATACCTATGTATGCATGCATACATGGCCACAGATTGGATGTGTGTGAATGTGTGTGTGTGTGTGTGTGTGTGTGTGTGTGTGTGTGTGTGTGTGTGTGTGTGTGTGTGTGAGTGTGTGTGTGATTTTCTTTGATGAGGATGATAACCTCTACCAGTCATTATTGCGAAACCAATGTACACAGTAATGGCGAGACCTCGAAAAAATTACGTTGTTGGAACAAGACCGAAAATGTTGTTGGTTGGCAGAAACTTTAATACTGTGCAAGAGAAAGAAAATCTTTTAGCGGTGCACCACAAAGGCCTTGAAGTACGTTCTTATAACTTGTATAGTACGAGATACGAGAATTCCCAATAAATAAGTACTAAATACATGAAAAATACTTGGTAAAGGGAAATTTAGTTCGAACGTTTGCTTTTGGTGTTCTGATGGTGCGAGTAACTCTCAACGTAACCATCGAAATCCTTGTTTTGACAAATGTTTACCGCAAAGTTTATCTGTACAAAAGTGTGTATTTGTGTGATACTCCTAAAATAGCATAGCTGCTGACTTGGGTTGGCTAAACTTGATGGAGGCACACATTTTCGAGCTGCCACAGTTCAATTAATGCAACATAAGATGTGTTAACCGTCTGCAGCAGTGTATGGAGTCATACTAATGTACAGCTGTAAAGTGAAACGTAACAGGAAATACGAGAACAATAAAAGTGGAAATAAGATTATCTACGACTTTAATTACTTCGTAGTTTACATTTTGTTTTAATCTTACATATTTACGTATTGTAATTCAAATTCATCTTATTATTTCTTCAGCTGTACCTACTGAAATTTTTAAATATTCAAGATAGGATGATAGCTGTAAGGAATAGATTCCAGGTATGTTATTGGAAAGGTCTTAAACCGTTAGCTCTATTTCTGCCAGATTCATACTATCGACTATCGTTGTTAGTACTCTACAAATGCACTGACATGTTCGAAGTAGTTACTGATTGCAATTAAGTCATAGAACGATTGATGTAACACTTTCACTTATTTTATTATATCCACACTGCGGCTCTTGACTTGTATTACAAGAAACGAAATAATGTGTAACTACTAAAAGGAATTGTTTTACTCTGAAACAAAGTGTGGATGTTAATGAGGGTTTAACCTGGACATTCGTTTCTTCTAGTTCCTGTATTTATAACTGCTTTAGGTACTCACCTCTCATGTACATTTGTTCATCCTAGATTTTGAACAATAATATGTTTCTGTGACGAGATACTCTCTTCCTCAGCAAATCGCCACATGAACTGAAGTTAGAAGGAACGTAATTTGTGCCATATCTATGGTAACAAGTTCCAGTATCTGACTTAGGACTAAATGAGCCATGATATCGACATTTATCTAATCTGGTTTCAAAATGTGACAGTCACACCAGACTTCCAAAACAATAGTTTCCATTGTCGCTGAAGAATATTTCTTAGATATGGTTGACAACCCCGTCTTCCCAGCTGCGCCCAGCGTGCTAAATGCACAGGCAACTTGCTTAGTTGGTCATCACTTCATGCAAAATATTATCTAACATAACAATCACTCTTTTACCTACATTTCATAACTTTTTATTTCACGCAACCTAGGTGTCAAACCCCACTACCACAATGAAACTGACTTACAACAAAGGAAATGTGTTCAGTGAAACGAAAAAGCAGTGTAATTTCGTCAAAAGTTTTTTGCCTTGTGTAATAATCAATATGTTTAGCCAAAAACCCACAGTTAAGTCAATAAAAATGATGAAATAATATGTCTCAGTTAGTTCACAAATATTTTTTCTTATAAACCGTCTAGACTTCCATAGAGGAAATCACGGACATTGGTAGCTTTGAAAAGCTTTACAAATACGTTTCGCATCCTAACTACTCTCTGATACTTAAAGGTAAGTACAAAACCTCTGGCTCGTTGAAAATTACTTCAATATTTCGACAAATACATGGAAATCAGTCTGGACCAAACTCTCTGGTTCCTACTTACAAAGGTTGTTCCGTTGAATTAATTTTCTTAGATAATTTCGTGGTTTGTCGTTGAACAGTTACATGGACTCCTTAGGATCAAACGTATCTCTTTCGTTGGGATTGTGATAGCAGCTCACAGATTATTAATGAAACTGGCTAGAAAGACCACAACATCAGTTCAGTAACGTAATGGATTTAGAAATATGATAATTGAAGCATGCGTTAGATAAATCCCTTCACCAAAACTATTTTCTGCGTAGTAGTGAGAGGTTTCTAATTGATTGAACTTAGCAGGATAAGAATCGTAAATCAAAGAAATCCCTCTCAAACTCCTTTGCTTTGTGACTGAAGTTATTTTAGTTATTTATCTAATGAACATTAATAGGACGGCGAGATATCTATGTGGCAAATACTAGAGCAGGATTGAAAGAGGCTACAGTAAGATCACAGACCGAAAAAAACATATATTAACAAAAAGGGAACAGCAAAGAGGTCTTGAATTCAAGTATATGTTCCGGGCTGAAAGAAATAAACAAGAAAGAGTGTTTTTTATTTCATTCTATAAACGGAATATTATAATTAAACATGAATCGTCAGTGAACCCAAATTCTTTAAAATTGGACAGTTCCCAAATTACAAAGCAAAGAAGTATGTTGGAAGCAATGAGAATAAATAAGGTGCCACAAAGTGGAATTATGCTGTACTGTCAACAATAGATTTATTAAAAACTTACAACCATATCAACGCCAGGTAAATGTGTAACGACTCTACTTGACTGTACTGAACAGACTACATGAGGAGTCGATGAAATGACTTTATGGAACTCATGGCAAACCTAAATCATGATTTGAAGGACATTCCTTCTGAATACCTCCAATTCCTTAATAACTGTACCAGCTTAACCAGTTAAAGAAAGACAAATACATAGATACAGAAGAGGTGTGTGTGGTGTAGTATGAAGTTAAATTGGAAATGGACAATAACCGAATAACAGATAGTAGGCTCCAGATCCTTTCTGGATTCCACATGACAAGAAACTACATAGATGATGACATGATACAAAAGGGTAAATTACGTCAAAAATACAGCCATGCCACAATGGGATATGTTAAACAGAAGATTTTATGTATACGGAATCCTGGAAGGATCCTTAATCTGGCAGTGGAAGAAATCTCCAGATGATTTTTGTGAGCTCCCTGTTATCACATATGGTCTCTGCCATTAAAAGTCCTCCTCCAATTTTCGATTAGGTTCGTGAGCTGAGCTCGTGATCTTCCCTATCCGGAGTGTTTTTCTTAGGTCACTACATGCCCAAAATTTTGTATAATTTCAGCTAGATCATGTTCGTCGCAACCTGACAAGCATCACACTGCTGCCAACATATGACAACTTTTTTCTTCCAATTCAGGTATCAGAGAATATATTCTTAATTTCTGTTATCTGTTCTATTTGTCCCATTATAGTTTTCAATTCTTCTGATACATTTTTATATCATTCCACTTTTTCATAGTATTCATTTTCCATCGAGCTCCAGAATTTTACTCCCTTAACTGGTTTTAAATCTTTAACTTCTTTGTCAGACTTATTATTTAGCTTCCCTGTTTCATTTCACTGATAAAGTTTGTCACCAGAATCTGACAGAAATCGGCAGATGTGATGTATACGTAGAAACAAACAAATGACAAAAATGTCAGAAAAACTGGATGATTTATTCAAGAGAAAGAACTACACAAATTGAGGGTGTCAATGGCGCGATGGTCATCTCTGGTCCTTACACGTGCTCTTATTCGCCTTGCCTTGATTGATAGAGTTGTTGGGTGTGCTTTCAAGGGATATCGTGCCAAATTCTATCCAACTGGAGCATTAGACCGTCAAAATTACGAGTTGGCTGGTGGGTCTTGCCCATAATGCTACAGATTTTCTCAGTTAGGGAGAGATCTAGCGACCTTGCTGGGCAACATAGGGTGTGGCCGAGCGTATCTTGCTGAAATATAAGCCCAGAACGGCTTGCCATGAAAGGCGACAAAACGGGACGTTCAACATCGTTGCTGTGCTGCGAGTGTACTACAGATGACAACCAAAGGGGTCCTGCTATGAAAAGAAATGCTTGTGAGGCCATATGACAGGCGACAGTGAAGTCGGTATCAAACTACACTCTGGGACATCTCCACACACGTCTTTGATGGTCATTGGGCCGCAATTCTAAGTGTTTCTCATCACTGAAGATAATTCTACGCCAGCCAATAAGACTCCAGGCCGATGACATGTTTGAAGACGTCCCAGATAACGATGGGATACCACTTTATTGTCGCACGCCATACAGCTCAACAAGCAAAAGCGATGGCCCGGGGTGCCAATTTTTCTTTTCTTTTCTTTTCTTTTCTTTTCTTTTCTTTTCATAGCAACACTCTCTGCCCCTAGTAGCTGAGTGGTCAGCGCCACAGAATGTCATACTTAACGGCCCGGGTTCGATTCCCGGCTGGGTCAGAGATTTTCTCCGCTCAGGGACTGGTTGTTGTGTTGTGCTTCTCATCAGCGTTTTATCCCCATCTACTGAAAAGTCGCCGAAGTGGCGTCAACTTGAAAGACTTGCACCAGGCGACTGGTCTACCCGACGGGAGGCCCTAGCCACACGACATTTCCATTTCCATAGCAAGACTCCTTTGGCTGACATCTGTGACACCGTTAGAGCACAGCAGTGAGTCCACGACATTGTACGCCCTATTCTGTTGTCCTACATGGCAAACCGTCCTGAGGTCACATTTCCCAAGTTGTGAAGGTTTGGAGCCTTATGGTGAGGGTGCTAAACCAGCTCGGGATTTTGACGATGTAAGGCGCTAGTTGGACAGAATTTGGCACGGTGACCCTCAGGAGGACATGGAGCAACTGTATCAATCCAATACAAAGCTGTATAACTGTTTACAAAAGAACCAGATATGGATCGGCGTGTTATTGATATGCTCAGTTATTCTGAAATTGTAATTATGCTATTTCCGTGTCAGTAGAGTACATCACGTCTACCGATTTCGCCCCATTAGGAAAATTTTTTAGCGTATTTATTTGCCGCATAACAGATTTAAAGACTGCACTAAGTGAAACGCCTCTGTAGCTAGTAATATGTATAATAGAATCGTAACAGTTTGCCCTCCTAAGGAGCTACGCAGATGACTTCCGCGAGACCTGCTTAACGCGGAATCGCCGCAACGGGTATTCCTTCTGCCATGTGGCTGTTGTGTACGCGGTCCAGCAGGCCGCTGATGAGCCCGTTGTGGCCGAGCAGCCTGGCCACCTGTGCGGCGGTCCTGCCGGCGGCGTCAGTGGCGTCGGTCCTGGCGCCGGCGGCGACGAGTGCGGCCACGGCGTCGGCGCAGCCCCTGGCGGCGGCGCGCAGCAGCGGCGTGTCGCCCTCGGCGTCGCGAGCCTCCACGTCGGCGCCCGCGGCCAGCAGCACGCGCGTCACCCCCAGGTTTCCAGTGCGCACCGCGTAGTGCAGCGGCGTCGAACCGCTCGAGTCGGCCGCGTCCACGTCTGCGCCGGCCTCCACCAGCGCCTCAGCCGACCCCGGGCAGCCCGCGGCCGCCACGGCGTGCAGCGGGGTGTCGCCGTTGGCGTCGCGGGCGTTCGGGTCCAAGCCTGCAGCCAGTAGAGTCCTCACTGCCGTGCCACTACCCTTGATGGCCACGGTGTGCAGCTCGCTCCACGCGCCGCCCCAGCTAGACGTATGCTTCAGCGCGAGTCGTACTCCCTCTACGTTGCCACTTTCGCCCGACAAGAGCAGCTGCATCTTGACTAGACTGCGGGACACGCCCCTCTTGTACAGCGCCATCAGGACGCTCGTGTGGCCTTCTTCGCAGGCGAGGTGCACCGCCGTGTTTCCTTCAGAGTCCCGGCTCTCCGGGTCGCCGCCGGCATCCAGGAGTAGCCGGAGGGCGTGGACGCTGCCACTGGCGGCGGCGGCGTGGAGGGGCGTGCGCCCGCGGCCGTCTCTCACCTCGCAGTCGGCGCCCGCTTCCAGCAGCAGCCGTACCGCCGCGTCGCGCCTGTTGGCCGCCGCCACGTGCAGGGGGGTCGACCCACAGCTGTCCAGACGCGCCGATGCCAGCTTCGCGTCCACCGACAACGCCAGCGTCAGCAGCTGCAGGTGGCCTGCTGAGCAGACGTCGCGCATCAGGGAAACTCCGGTCTCTGCGATGGACAGCCTTCTCGTAGTGACAGTGAGATCCTTTGCAGACATGCCACTTTGCAGCATTTTCTCGATCCATTCCCAGGAGCCAGTCTCCTCTGCGAAGCGTACAGGAGTCCACCTGAATACCTCCTCTACTGTCCACTTCTTGGCTGCCATCATATTGACTACCCTGTCCTAGAACATTGACAACATTTTTCTGTGATATGGCAAGAAAGCATGACTGCTTGAATTTACAGATATGTGGAGAACGAAAAAGTAATATAACCAGTGGTAGCTGCATCCTATCAACGGTTATTTTCAGATAGAACTAGTTTAAAGTTAGACCTTCAGACAGAATTATACACTGAAATGGCCTCGTTAGAATCGCTCCATAACAGAAAGGCTCACAACATGTTCATTACCTATAGTTGAGCATAAGTCACCAGCCTGCCTTTTTAAGAGAGAGGAGCTACTATGCCTCTTTATTATTTGTGTCCTTGCATCCCACTTGTGTATGAAAGCAATGATATATTATTAAGTGACTGGGTAGATCCTGAAATTTTTGCAGCTAACTGTGACACATAGCGTAATACGCCAACTTTATATGGTAATAGACGAAAGCAGACATGTCTGTCAGTGTCCATAGGTCATGCCAAGGACAGCATTTGTGTTTATGCCTTTATGTTGGCCAGAGGTCGTCTTTGCTATCTCTACCATCTTTGTCTCAGAATCAGCTTGGGGTGGTCATATGTGCCCTCTCTCCAGCTTTGGTGCTAAGTACGGGCGCTGTGTTTCACAAGCATTCCGCATTGGTTCTGGTTGCAGGTATCAGCTTTTCTCTTCCTACATCTAAATCTATTCTCCACAAATCACTGTGAAGTGCGTGGCAGAGGGTACGTCCCAATTTAGGGCTTTTCCCCATACCATTCAGATACGGAACACAGATAATGCCTCTGTGTGTGCTGTAATTAACCTTGACCTCAGGATCACTGTGACAGGAATATGTAGGAAGCTGCACTATATTCGCAGGGTCGTCATTTAAAGCCAGTTCTTGACTGGGTCAAAAAAACTGTGACTATTTATGCTGCGCTTTTCTGTATACGTTCAATATCCCCTGTTAGTCCTGTTTGGTATGGGTCCTACAAACCTAAACAACGTTATAGGGTGAGTCAGACAAGTGATATGTAAGCAGTCTCCTTTATAGACTGAATGCATATTCGTAGTATTCTACCGATAAACCGAAGTCCGGTACCTCACTTACCCATGACTGAGCCTATGTGAGCATTCCATTTCATGTCCTTAGACATTGTTAGACTCAGGTATTTCTAGTAGTTGGGCGGTTCCAACAGTGACCCATTGTTATTCTAGTTAGAGCATACTGTCTCTTTTGATAGCTAATGCCAGAGCATAGAGCGCAGAGATATCCAGGGTCTCAGCATATGTGTGTCGCTTCCACGAAGGTAAATCGATAGATAACGCCATTAATCAGGCTCTCCAAATTGTAGACAGCAGTAAATAAATAAATAAATAAAAACTGTGCTGCAGTTATGATTGGCATCGCAGGAACATTCAATACTTCGTGGTGAAATGCGATGTTCAATCGCATAAAAAGTCTTTGGATCCAAAAGCGCCTTTATTTGAGATTTATGGATAGCTATAAGGGTCGCACTGTTAAATGACTTGCAGCGCTACAGAAAGTAATAGAATAGATTACGAACGTCTGCCTACATGGTCGATATACGGCGTAATATTTTGGGACCTAACAATGGAGCAGTCACTGGAATAGCTGGGTGGGACTGATAAAGTTGTGGTTTTCACTGATCACATTTTGGTGCTGTTCTCTGGAGAATGCAGATACAAGCCCGAAGAAAATATAAACTACATGGCCTCGAGGATGAAAGGGTGGTGCAGGAGCAACAAACTAACAATAGATGCAAATAAAACTACGTAAATGCTGCACAAGGGCCAACTATCTCTAAACAGGAACCAAACTTCGAGATTACATAACTGCCAAATTACGAAATGTGCTGTATGTAGGTATTTAGGAGTTTTCCTCGACAACAGCAGAAACTTCTCAGCTCATGTAAGCATGGTCTACCTAAATACTGTCAAAATCATTCACAAAATTGGCAGCGCCTTCATTGTCAGTTCATTCCTGGAGCCCGTTAAACTGTACCACAACGCAGTGCTGATTGTCACTGTGAACTTTACAGCAAGTGCTCCTGCTCACCGATTCCGCCTGGTATGGCACACGGCCACCCTAAGACGGGTGCAGCGAGGGCTTCATCTACGGATGACGGAAGCATACAGTGCTACATTGGCAGAGGCTCTCCTTGTCATTCTGGAATATCTTCCGGTGACATCACAATACAATATTTTGCTGCAGCTAGTTGGTTTCGGTGGGACAACGTACACAAGGTACAATATGTTATGGTGGCGACGCTATGTAACGCATGCTGCTAGTGTAGCAGCTCTTCCAAACAGTATCCCATACACACAAACCAGTTGTGTCTTGGACTATGTACAGTTGTGTTTAAAAGAATAACTCGACGTAGTCATAGGGTCGAGCCAAACACGTCTGCTTTCATGTTCTGCAGCTAATTTGCTGAAAATAGTAATATGTGATCCTCTAGTCAAATAGTCTATGCAGTGGCTAGGATTGAGAGTTAATAAAATACACAGAAATACAGTATGAAAGTTAAACGAATAATTTAGTAATAACGGTTCTATTCTTAGGTCTGTAACTGATATGAAGGAATAGAGGATTATTTTATTAATGTTTATTCAAGAAAGCACATCTCAAATAAACGGGACATGGTCCTACGATATTCAGTTAAAATACAGACGGAAAAGACTGTGTTGAAGCCGATATTTAGGTCTACTTCTCAGAAACGACTTCTGGTTCTCTTTCCAACTGTGATGTCCGCTATCACATGCGACTGATCAGTTTTAAATTAGCACAGTTTTTAGTAGCACTTACAGCTAACATTTAAATAGTAAACTCGATGTTGTAAATGAACTGTTACTGGAACACGACTGGTTTCATGTTGCCAGATGACATCTTCAGGTCTACATCTACAAGTAAAAAACGTACAGTCGACATGATGATAGAAAAACAAATAGCTATCGAAATAATCTATACTCTGTGACAACCCATATGAAATACTCACACGCCAGTAAGACATTTAAGCGCTGATACGAGAAGGAGGCCGACTCAGCCTTCTCAAGACAGAATACTGTTGCCTGTATCTAGCAGGGTGTCATAGTTCAAATTGACCAGTTGGAAAACTGCGACAGTCGCGGACGAAATAAAGAAAATCGAGAAATAAATCATTAGTAACAAACGACAGCGGCATGTTAAAGAGCAGAAAAAGAAGGAAACAGAGAGAGAGAGAGAGAGGGAAGAAATTCCTAGAACGAAAAATACATATTGTCAATTAACTCAATACACAGAAATGAAATAGTATTAATTCTCAAAGTGAACCTTTATTATACAGAAACAGGAATTGTAGATTAAATGTGATAACATTCGTTTCAGTTTGAAAATAAAGAAATTGGCACAAAAAATAATGAATCATCGATAACACATTACGTGAGCAGTTACAGACAAAAAGGAGAACACAGATCGATGCAAAAAAGAACTGTTTCTTGATATTAAAAAAATATATGATGCTAGGAGAACTAAAAATGGGAGCATTAGCTTTGTGGGTGAATTTGGATCCATAATCAACTATAGGGAGTAAAACAAAAGGTTAAGGAGCTGAAGACAGCTTGCCTAAACGCTAGGAAAAACTTCAAAGAAGGTTGTATTGGAACTCTTCAGTTCAATGCGTGACACGCGGCAACATATGCTTAAGGCACTAAAGTCATCAGGAATACCAGAAGATACAGACTTCAACATTTAATACGCCAGGGGATACAATTTTAATGGTACAACCTATTACCTTTATCGTCTAAGGAAGAATGAAGGCAGGTTCATTATTCTGGAAGAAAATTATAAATACGTATTTATACACCTTATGGCACTTCCTGGCAAAGTGAAACTGTACGCCGGACTGGGAGTCCAACCCGTGACCTTTGCCTTTCGTCAGTACGTGCTCTACAAATCCTCACAGCCTTACATCCGCCATTAGCGGCTACTTATATCTTATGTTTGTCAATGAAAATATGATTACTAACTTACAGGGGGCGAACATGGCCCAACAAATGCAGGTTTGCCAATAATTGGTGTCGAAGTTGCAGAAGAATACAAAAAGAACGCAAAGTTAGGGTTTAGCTCCTTGTCGACAGTGAAGTTGTTAGTAACGAATACTAGATCAGCTGCTCTGGGCCAGAGGCACCAGCCGATAACGTCTTCGTTGAAGGAAGTATAGGGAATTTGTCTAAAGAACCTAAACTGGGGTTCAGATATCCCTCCTACTGAATAACGTTCAGTGCTTCAAGATATACGCAAACTCCATCTGACAGGGAATAAATATATCTTAGTAACTTCTGTTACCTATTTTATATTGGCCATGTTGGCCATTATCGTCCAAAGTCGTAGTGAGGGCATATTTGGCAAGAGTACAGGTAAAACTGGTCCTCCTCTTATGACTGACTACAGTAATTAAGGTCAGAGAAATTGTACAACTGAGTATAGCTTACTCTTCAGTGTGAATGAGAACGTTAACTTCCAGAAAACAGATTGTCTGTACGAAAACCTTACAAATTCAGCATTCAGTTTCAGGGAAACATGTCACATCAATCAGAATCTTTAATGAAGCTACGCCGACTTGTTAAATAGTGATGTGCGGTGTATAGCATTGGAATGAAAGAGAGGAGGTTAGCAGTTAAAAATAAAATAGTCCATACCGTAGGACGAAGAGAATTATGTGGTAAACTAGCGTTATGGAATGGATTTGCAACTTCACATGAATCTTCTACATGCACAAATACCAGCAAGAAAGTAAATTTTAAGACACGGGTCTATGAGAACATCGTCAGCAGAAAACAGTTCCGAACAGACCTTGAGTGCTACAATTCTCTAGCACAATGGCTACAAAGAGCAGTGGACAAAGTACAGTATCCTTCTGTTCAGATGGGAACCTCCAAAACAAATAAACGAATTCTGTTTTTAGATCAGATTTCAAAACGTCATCTGCTATCCTACCATTTTTCCTTCAAAGTTTCGAGGTGAGAGCTGAGATTAGTCACTAATATTTCACGGCCCTTTGCATTGACCATTCTCCCACAATTGTGGTGGTAAGTACCCCCAGGAGCTACCACGCTAAGACCGTGTGATATCACATCTAGCCGTGATAATGACCTCATTTCACCGAAGAAGGGAACCCACAATTTTTTCAGGTATGCCGTATCTAGTTGAAGCCATTGTTGGATCCTGCAGAACCACCAATTGTGGGAAAGTTGGCTACTATGTTTCACGCAAACATATTTCGTGGGAATAAGCTCGGGTGATTCAACGGATCAGTAGAAGTACGGTAGGTGGTCCGAAGGTTCATCAAACTAGAAACGTAAGCGTACAGTTGTGAATACGGTTGTTATCATCTTGGAAGACATAAATGTCCACTACATATTATGGAGACGTAGAAGATTTAAAGAAATAGGTAGTCAAAGGGACTGTTGAAATAAACTTTCTGGTTAATGTCCATCGTAACCTGCATGAGAGGGTCCAATTCATGCTACGAGAAACACCCACAAACCACCACAGAACCACCTCCAGGATAAACTACCCCATCTCACCCACGCACTCTGTGTAATCGCCTCTTCGGGTCTTCGGTGCACACCACGCTTTACGTCATCCGCAAGAAAGCAAAATTGCGACTTATCGGATCACGTTATACGATTCCAATCAGATACTATCCAGTTTCTGTGTTATTTATCCCAGTAAAGACATGTAGGTTTATTTGCCACTGTGCAGAATCATCTTTTACAGGGTACACGACTCCAAAAATCTAACGCACACATTTTGTTACGCAATGTTCGCTCGGAAATTGGTTGACATAGACCAGTGATGACTGACAGCAGCATTTCTGATAGGTTTGAGGCCGACTGTCGTTGACAAGGCATGATACTCGTCTCTGGTTCCTATCGATTATGGCCTTTTTATGATCATTGATTTTACGCTGCGAGTGGTACACCATACCTTCTACACGCGTTGGACAGACCCCACTGATACACTTTCAACTGGGGCAACTTCATTAACGTTGTGATGATGGGTACATCCAAATATCATAAGCCCTTTCTGTGATATGTCACTCTCCACGTTGACCCATGTTACTCTGCTGATTCCATACAACCGACTGGCACAGTAACACTTACGACAGTTGTGGGTGATCACATGACCGTCTGGTCAGGGTTCCAGATGATCTGTAGCGCCCCAAAGCGACTAGTGTACCCTTTTAGTGGGGTTACTAATATTTTGACCGGTGAGATTATGAAGATAGTCGACGTGAACGAGACGTTAAGAGTTTATATCTTCTCTTCTTCATCTACCAAACTCGTACGCAGAAAATGAAACTTACTTAATCTCTTATTACAGCAGTTACAAGAGAAAGATGCATATCTCAGTAATATTTTGTTGACAGGATAATGCAAGAAACTACGTGTGATTGTACGAGTAAAAGTATCGTAGAAGTACACTACCGGAAAAAATAGAACACTCTTACGTACTGGTTTCATTGGCACGATGCTATAATATCTGGATACGAGTTAACTTAGAAGATATGTTAAGGAAAGGCAAACCTACATTTTAAGCCTTTTTAGATTTGGAGAAATCTTTTGACGCTGTGAATTGGATTAAACTCTTTGAAATTTTGAAGGTAGCAGGGTAAACTACAGAGAGCGAAAAGTTAATTACAACTTGTACCAAGACCAGAAGGCAGTTGTAAGCATAGAGAGGCATGAAAGAGATGCAGTGGTTGAGAAAGGAGTGAAACAGGTTTCAGCTGTCGTCGATTGTATTCAGCCTGTGCTCTGAACAAGTAGTAAAGGAAACCAGAGAAAAATTTGTAGTAGGAATTAAAGTTCAGGTACAAGAAATAAAAACTTTAACTTTTGTCTATGACATTGTAATTCTGTGAGAGACGGAACTGAATTGGTACAGTAGTTGAACTTAATGGATAGTGTCACGAAACAAAAACAAAACAACGATGATGAAATTTAGTGGAATTAAATCAGTTGGTGGTGAAGGAATTAGATTATTAAACGAGACACTGAAAGCAGTACTTGAGTTTTACTATTTGTGCAGCAAAATAACTGATGATGGCGAAAGTAGTGAGGATATTTGTCTAGATCGTAGCCTTGTATGGAAGTTAAATGTGGACGGTGATCAGGTTAGACAAGAAGTGAAGTGTGGTGCTATTGAAGAAGATTATATGGTTATATCGTGTAACCAGTGAGGAGGTACTGAATAGAATTGGGGAGAAAATAAATTTGTGGCATAACTTGACTAAAAGAAAGGCTCGGTTGATAGGACACCATCTGAAACACCAAACGGATCACCAGTCTAGTATGGACGGAGGTGTGGAGGGTAAAAATTGTAGAGGGAGACCAAGACATGAATTTTTTCCCTTTACTTCACTCCTAACGGTCACAAATTTTTTGTCGTCAGTCTACCGGTTTCGGTCTATAATGACTATCTTCAGGTCTGTTTTATAAAAATATGTCCTAATATACTGGATGTGAAGATGGTCATTATAGATCGAAACTGGTAGTCTGATGACAAAAAATTTGTAACCATAGACGTGAAATAAAGGAAATTTATTCTGCTATATATTCGGGTCACTGTTCAATTAGCGAGTATGTGGGACCTTGTGGGACCAAGAGATGAAGTTTAGAGTACTTATTTAGAGATGAAGAGGCTTGCACAGGATGAAGTAGCGTAGGGAGCTACATCAAACCAGTTTTCCCACTGGATATTCCAACAATAAAAAAAAGGACACTTCCATACACAATAGCTCCTTACTGCGTTTCTGTCACATCTCCAAGGTGACCCACATTACTCCGCTAATCCCGTACAATCGACTAGCACGTAGACACTACTTCGCTTCCATGGTTTAAGTCAATGGTGTGGGTCATGTGATCTTCTGGTAAGAGTTACAGACATTCTACAGCGCTCCAAAGCGACGAGTGTTCCTTTTAACGGTGTTACTATCATTTCAACTGGTGAGTTTACTACGACTTCAGACGTGGACGGGACATCAAAAGCTTTTATGTTTCCTTATTTCTCTTCTGAATTCCTACGAAGAACGCAAACCTAACGTAATTTCTTTATGGCAGTGCTTCAGTTACAAAATAAAAATCCATATACTAATATTGTTTTGATGTACGATAACAGAAGAAAGAATCTGTGATCGTTTGTTGTTGTGGTCTTCAGTCCAGAGACTGGTTTGATGCAGCTCTCCGTGCTACTCTATTCTGTGCAACCTTCTTCATCTCCCCGTATCTACTGCAACCTACATCCTTCTGAAGCTGTTTAATGTATTCATCTCTTGGTCTCCCTCCACGATTTTTTCCCTCCGCGCTGCCCTCCAATACTAAATTGGTGATCCCTTGATGCCTCAGAATATGTCCTACCAACTGATCCCTTCTTCTAGTCAAGTTGTGCCAGAAATTTCTCTTCTCCCCATTTCCATTCAGTAGTTATGTGATCTACCCATTTAATCATCAGTATTCTTCTGTAGCACCACATTTCAAAAGCTTCTATTGTCTTCTTGTCCAAACTATTTATCGTCCACATTTCACTTCCATACATGGCTACATCCCATACAAATAGTTTCAGAAACAACTTCCTGACACTTAAATCTATACTCGATGTTAAAAAATTTCTCTTCTTCAGAAACGCTTTCCTTGCCATTGCCAATCTACGTTTTTTTTCCTCTCTACTTCGATCATCATCAGTTATTTTGCTCCCCAAAAAGCAAAACTCCTTCACTACTTTACGCGTCTCATTTCCTAATCTAATACCCTCAGCATCACCCGATTTAACTCGACTACATTCCATTATTCTCGTTTTGCTTCTGTTGATGTTCATCTTATATCCTCCTTTCAAGACACTGTCCATTACGTTCAGCTGCTTTTTCAGGTCCTTTGCTGTCTCTGACAGAATTACAGTGGCATCGGCGAACCTTAAAGTTTTTATTTATTTTCCGTGGATTTTAATTCCTACTCCGAATTTTTCTTTTGTTTCCTTTACTGCTTGCTCAATATACAGATTGAATAACACCAGGGAGAGGCTACAACCCTGTCTCACCCCCTTCCCAACCACTGCTTCCCTTTCATGCCCCTCGACTCTAATAACTGCCATCTGGTTTCTGTACAAATTGTAAATAGCCTTTCGCTCCCTGTATTTTACCCCTGCCATCTTCAGAATTTGAAAGAGAGTATTCCAGTCAACATTGTCAAAAGCTTTCTCTAAGTCTACAAATGCTAGAAACTTAGGTTTGCCTTTCCTTAATCTATTTTCTAAGGTAAGTCGTAGGGTCAGTATTGATTCACGTGTTCCAACATTTCTACGGAATCCAAACTGATCTTCCCTGAGGTTGGCTTCTACCAGTTTTTCCATTCGTCTGCAAAGAATTCGTGTTAGTATTTTGCAGCCGTGACTTATTAAACTGATAGTTCCGTAATTTCCACATCTTCAACACCTGATGAAAATGCAGTGCCGGAAAAAATGCAACACCATCAAAGAGTATGTTCAAGAGAGGCAGGGCATAATATGTCCATAAAGACGGGTTGTAGTGTTAGTGATTAATTTGTCACGCTCTTCGGCTGTCAGTTGTCGCTCAGGAGGCTTGCGTGTATACCCTCCGTTTTGTCTCTGCTGGCGGTAACTGAGCTGACTTTAGAACTGTTCGCAACTCTCATTGTAGGGTACAACCATGCCCCACCGAGGAACGCATACTCCTGTTGATTAACTTCAGCCAATTCAGTGGAGTTGCACTGTGGACCTGTGTAACGCTGGATGGACGTATCGACGGATTGATTCATATGTTGGGCACAGTGCATCGCTGATTAGTCACTGCTTTCAACAGTTGTCTGTGGGACATTCGCACACCTGAAGACCGGACTCCCGAACGTATGCCTGGTACAGACGCAAGTCAAGATCGACGCATTATGCGAACTGCATTGGTGGACCGAACACCATCCAGGGACGAAACCTAGGCACATGTTGCACCTTCTGTTTCATCAGGGACAATTGAGAAGCGTCTGCTGGCTTCAGGATTAAGATATTGTGTGCCTCTGGCCAGTCTACCACTGACACCACGACAGCTCCAAGCATGGCTACTCTGAAGCTCTGCAGGAGTTGTCTGGACAGTGGAGAGAATAGATTCTACAAGTATGTGAGTGATAGACGTACACGTGTATAGTATAGGCCTCTTTCAGGGTGTATTGGCTCACAATGCACAGGTCTAAAGACAGGCTTCATTAGGTGGTGGCCATCAGTTACAACTCACGGACTGACTCAGCATTTCTGCTGGGTAAAATGAGGGTGTACTGTCCATTGCACAGGCTGTTATGCTAGGACTCTTGCCATTTCGTCGACAGGAAGATAACGTGCTTTTTCAGAAGAACAATGCACGACCAGATAGGCTTCTGCAACTCAACGTGCTCTTCGTGGTGTCCAAGCACTGTCCTGGACAGCTGCATCACCAGATCTCTCACCAATTGAAAGCGTATGGGACATTATGAAGTGGGAAACCACTCGTTCTCCGATGCCTGCAAGAACCATCGACGGATTGTGCCAAAAAGCACACGATGCTCGAGACAGTCTATAGCAGGATGCCATTCGGTACCATTCAGATTCCTTGTATGCGAGAGTCCGCGCTTGCGCTGCCGCTAGAGGGTGTTACATCGCGTGTTGGTGTAATTGTTTGGGCACTCTTTACTACGACAAATGTGTTTCATGAGGTCTGATTTTGTTATTGTACACGCCTACACTGATGAATTACCTGTCACCTCACTTGTTAATAAAAAGACTTTGTTCCTGAGTGTGTCGCATTTTTTTCCAGCACTGTATTTCGTCAGGTTCATCTTATTGTTAGGGGACTCTGACTATCTGAAGAAAGTATGTATGCGCCAGACCTAGCTTCCTGGACGCACTACCTCGAGCATTTGAGGCAGGGTAGAGTTACATGGTCATCGAGTTGTACAGCCGCGTGTTAGAGAAGACATGTTTTGCGCACTCGAAACCGCAGCCACGCGTGCGATATATGAGCGCACTTTTATTGGAGCTGATAGCGCGATAATGTTACCAGTGACAGACATAATCTGAATGATCTAAAGCTGTACTACCATTATTGTGTATAGCAAAGTTTAATCTCTCTGAATTACTTTCCTATTATCAACAGACATCGTTAGCTAAATACGTTGTATGATGTGGGAAATAAAAGATGATTTCGCGACCAGTATCCTTATTGGCTATTATAACGAGACAGACAAAATTATGCCTCCACTCTAAAGACACCCTGGCCTTTTTACACTTTGCGGTTCTCCAAAATGTTTTGAAAGATACCTTTAGTGTGCAGTTAGTATATGATGCCAAATTTGTGAGAATTTGAACTCTCGCCTCTAGGCACCTTAATTTAATCACATACTGATTTCAGTAAACAAAGTTGCTGTTCATTTTCAGCACGTTTTCGGAAACTATTTACTTGTGTCCCGTTACTGGTGTACTGAGGATATGAAGGTGACTGAAATGTGGGTGACACCAAAATCGTAAGTGCATTCCAGTGTCAAGAGAAAAATTCGAAATCTGAATGTCGCTAAAGTGGTCCTGCTGCAGCCCTTTGCAACAACGTCACTGTTGGAAAGTTGTTGGCCTAGTGGAATTTTTTGGCGTCATGCAGTGACACTTGTGTACAAACTTATTCTGGAGTGTGCAAATAATGATTCCAGTTCCTCTTAAAGATACCTGATTTTTGTCAACAGAAATTATAGTCTGACGGTCTGAAGCAGGTCAACATTCATGAGACACATGCGCGACCTCATCAAGTTTATCCTTTTTGATGCCAAAACAACTGACTCAGTTAAACAACCGTGTACAACTCTTACACATCATGTCAGACACCTTTGTTGTAAGTGAACTTACATGTTTATTTACATTTATGCCATAACATCAATGTTAATCGTTAATGTTGTTATACTGTTCTTCAATCTACTCCTTGAAATTACCTAAATCTACTGTTCACCTCTTACATGCATGCCAATAAAAAAAAAAAAAGGTTCAAATAACTCTGAGCACTATGCGACTTAACTTCTGAGCTCATCAGTCCCCTAGAACTTAGAACTACTTAAACCTAACTAACTTAAGGACATCACACACATCCATGCCCGAGGCAGGATTCGAACCAGCGACCGTAGCGGTCGCGCGGTTCGAGACTGTAATGCCTAGAACCGCTCGGTCACCCCAGCCGGTGCATGTCAATCAATAACAGACTTCTAAAACTCATTGTTAAATTGTATCTGTATCTCTCATATCATAAGCGTATGTCTTTTACTGTATGTAAATTATTTATCTTTCAGCTGGCTAAATGGTCTTTACCCGCCGAAGACCAAATACAGAGATAAAAAGAAAGTTCCGTGACTGCCTGCGTTAACATGCGAGAGGGAGAGTCTTCGTGGAAACAGACCGTTACCTCAGTCCTATTGTTGTACGTCCAATGCTCGATTCTGAGAGTCAGATATTCCACAAGTTTGCACAGGTAAGTGTTGTTCACTCTATCGTCAGTCGACTCCTACTTTTCTCTTTTTTGTACGAGGGCATGCTGAAAAGCGATGCCTCCGTATTATTTCAGCGAAATTTTTTCCAAGCTTTTTAAATAAAACAAATGTTTTTAGCATTCTGCATCTTTATTCTTGATGTCCACATATTTGTATCCTTCTGTCACCTAAGGGCTCCGAATTGTAGCGTGTAACGTGGCAGTGTGTAATGTAACTGTGTCGATGCGTGAGAAACAGCGTTCTGCAATTGAGTTTTGAATTCGAAGAGTTCGTCCACACGTGGAGCTCACTTCTTCTTCAGCCCGACAATACCAGGCCACACACGAGCTCTGTGAGGTCTGCAACAATTCGATGCCTTGGGTTCATCCTCCATACAGTCCCCGACTTGGCCTCATCCCATTTCCATGTGTTTCGAAAACTTAAAAAAAGCACCGTCAATGATTTCACTTTGACAGTGATGAAGCGGTGCAAACAGAGGTGAGGTTGCGGATGTATGAACAAAGTCGAACATTCTACAGTGATGGTATCAACGAAGTGCTCACTCGTTGGGAGAAATGTATTCTACTCCAGGTTGACTATGTTGAGAAATAAATATATATACATGAAGAATAACGATGTTGAATGTTAACAACGTTTGTTTTATTTACAAAGCTTTAAGAGCTTTCGCATAAAATTTCGGTGGCATTACTTTTCAGCTCACCTTCGCATTTTACTTCCCCCTGGGCGTTGATTTGCACAAGCAGAGTGGTTACTTTATAGACACAGAGATCTGCAATAAAGGCGAAGAAGTATGTCAAAAGCAGACGTGATATGTGAGTAGTTTAATTAGGGCCATGTGATCTTCATGCGGTGGTAAAGTCTTAGTGTCGATGTTCTGCTGCTAATGGGCTGTAGTGACTAAACACATCGTATCTTAAGCGGTGAGAGCGCGATGCATGTAGCTATGTAGCTGTCTACGTGGAGTTTTGTATCGGAGAATGGGGGGGGCGGGGGGGGGGGGGGCGATTTGTTGGATGGAAATGATCAGTTTTCGGCGGATAGAGGTTTGTCTCACATTTACAGAAGTAGGTGTCGTACACCTGATTGGTGGCAATACAAATCATTGGATACTGGAGATTAGGACATTATTTTAGAATCACAAGGTGATTGATTTTGAAATGGCCCCGAATTGGAAGTTTCTTGCAATATATGGGGTTTAAATGGTTGTAGAACGTTAGGCACATTACACAGAGGTATTTGGACTGCAGTTGTGTTGATCATAACACTTCATTATAGCACAGATAGGAATGAGATTGGAGAATGAGTTTGTGTTAGAGTTGTTTTTGGAAATAGAAATTATGAAGGACGAAAGGCACACTGTGATGAGAGTTTTTACAGTAGCCGAAAACGGAAATGAGGACTTTGTTATTAACAACATCTTTTTGAGGTGTAGTCGGAATCTGTTTAGATAGCCGGGAACATTTTTATTTCAAAGGTTAAAGTTCTTGGTTGGGGACTTTAAGATAAGATTTTGATAACAAGTGAAGTCAAATTAGTGTTGGAGTTTTTGGGCTTGTGGAAGAGATATGGTGTCGGTGTTTTGCCGCTCGTTGCAACCTTTTTGGGACGAGATATACTGTATGAGGAAGGTGGTTGTATGGTCAGACAGCACGACTTGTAGTAAAGTCCAATAGTGTTTCCACATATCCTAATCTTTAAAGGGTCCCGATTATTAGGGGCGTCATGATCCGTCCCGCATAAGTTTTACGCGGAAAGCCAACTGTTTAAATGTAGGCATCTACTAACATTTCTAAATAGCCACTAAGGTGACAACAGTCATGGGATAGCGATATGCACATATAGAAATGGCTGCAGTAGTTGACTCATGTGAACCGGCTACGGACATGATTACGGCCGCACAACGGAGAATTAACAGACTTTGTACGCGGAAAGGTAGTTGGAGACGCATAGGATGCGGAGGATGCATAGGATATTCCGAAAATTGTTAGAAATTCAGTATTCCGAGTTCCTCAATACCAAGAGTGTGCCGAGAATGCCAAATTTCAGGCATTATCTCTCCCGATGGAGGGCCTTAACGACGAAGGGCAGTGGCGTTTGCGTGGAGTTTTCAGTGCTAACAGACAAGCAACACTGCGTGATATAACCGCAGAAATCAGTGACGGACGTACGACAAACGTATCCATTTGAACAGTGAGGTGAAATTTGGCTTTAATATGTTACGGCAGCAGACGACCGAAGGGAGTGCCTTTGCTAACAGCGTGACATCGCCTGCAGCGTCTCTCCTGGGCTGATGACCACTTCGATTGGACCGTAGACGACTGAAAACCGTGGCCTTGTCACTGAGTCCTGATATCACTTGATAGGAGCTGATGGTAGGGTTCGAGTGAGACGCAGACCCTACGATGCGATGGACATAAGTTGTCAACAAGGCATTGTGCGAGTTGGTGGTGGCCGTGGGCTGTGTTCACCTGGAATGAACTGCGCCATGGTGACCTGGACACCATCTGCAGCCATTTATGGACTTCATGTTCCCTGACAACGATGGCATTTTTATGGATGACAATAAGCCATGTCACCGGGCCACAGTTGTTGAAAAAATGGCTCAAATGGCTCTGAGCACTATGGGACTTAACATCTTAGGTCATCAGTCCCCTAGAACGTAGAACTACTTAAACATAACTAACCTAAGAACATCACACACATCCATGCCCGAGGCAGGATTCGAACCTGCGACCGTAGCAGTCCCGCGGTTCCGGACTGCAGCGCCTAGAACCGCACGGCCACCGCGGCCGGCGCCACAGTTGTTCGCAATTGGTTTGAAGAACATTCTAGACAATTCGAGCGAATAATTTGGCCACCTAGATGGCCCAACATGAATCTCATCTAACATTTATGGGACATAATCGAGAGGTCAGCTCGTGCACAAAATCCTGCATCGGCAGCACCTTCGCAATTATAGGTGGCTATGGCTCAGTATTTCTGCAGGAGACTTCCAACTACTCGTTGAGTCGGTACCACGTCTAGTTGCCGCACTACTCCGGGCAAATCGAGGTCCGATGAGGAACCCCTGACTTTTGTCACCGCACCGTAATACATACTCCCTTGAAAAGAAGTCGAATACATTGTAGTTCCAAGATGAGTTACTGAATGCGCCGATGGCGGGTTGCAAGGAAGTTAAAATCGGTGCGTCTGAAGATCGCGGCAGCCCGACGAACTAAATGGACGGCGTTGCGAATGGCGGAACTACATGTTTCAAACTCAAATGCGCGGCTTCCATTGTTGCAGTTTCACTGGCGCACCACTGTTTTCTGAGCAGTGTTCCCACTGCTGCCTCCCTCTCGCACATCAGATGACCGTGAGTAATGACATCTCTTGGTCTGCCAGTTACCATACTAGCTCACTACTGTATTTCGACGCCACATGGATGAGAGCACCTAGCGTCCACTTGTTCATTTCGTGCTTTCGTTTGTTTTGTGAGAAACAAAGGGCAGGAGGCAGATGAATTTTAGGTCTGTTCACAACGTCCTTTGATATTATCTATTCATTTATTCAATGGAATTACGACTTATAACTACTTTATATAATACGTATATATTTAAAAAAACAATAAATGCAAACAGCTTGAATGAACCTACGTGGGAGTTAGTTTCATTAAGTCTCCACATTAACATGCATAAACATCGGTCCCTTCTTACTTTTTAAAGTGTCTTTGGATTATTAGGAAACGCAAACCTAGTGACTCTTTGTTATGCACCTCCTTCTTCATTTTTCATCCCTTAATGTATCGTTTATTGTATTAACGATTGTCTTAGACGAGCTTATGAGTCACGGATTTAATAAAGCCTTATGAAGAAACCCATTTTATTTTTTGTAAAATATTATTACCAGCCTAAAACTTGTACTTTCCAGGAACAAAACAGTGAGTACAGATGTACAAGTGTAGCAAATTGGTTCATAATATAGTACAAGAAAATACTTGTCCCATGATGGAAACTTCGCGGCATCATACATGTGCTGACTTTTAGGTTGTCTCACCGATTTTTTAAACCAGCAATCACGTCCAGACTTTCTGCACATAGGTTCTGGCAACATTAATACCCAGTGCACGTTACATTTGGGAAAGTTTTGGTTGTTGCTGATAATATAGTTCGTGCTGACTTCTGTAGTCTTGAAGACATTGCTGCAACCGTGATTGTCGTTGATAGATTAGCGCAACAGGACATTGTTTTACTGGGTACAGCACTCAAGAATAAAAGAATCTCGTCACAGTTAAATATGTTTCTTTCTTTATCATCTCCGTAGATTCCAGGCACCTTTTTTTCCCCAGACCGGTACAATGTTTTCGTCAAATCGTAATCAAGTCTCTGTATATCAGTCGTTTCAGAGATGATTGCGGGACTCGTCTGTTGGATACAGGATGTAAAATGAAACTCCTTTCAGCCGCCTAGTTTCCTAACTTACTTTATTTGGATAATAGTTTCGGCAGATGATGGTTGAAGTGATCGCTACAGGAAGCAGAAATCTACTGATACCAGTATTGCTGGCCCCTGTTTTGACCAGAACCAAAGTGGAATCTTCCTATACGTCTGTCAGGGGCCTGAAGATGGCGTAGTAAATTGTCGACATTGGTAGCCAAATAAAATAAGTTTGGAAACTAGACGGCTGAAAGGTGTTTCATTTGACATCCTAAACCGTAATCGTCGTACATATTTCAAAGAGAAATGTTGTGCCTGCCTCTGAACTTACCAAGGTAGCTCACTCCTGCAATAAACTCATGACTCTATATTTTTTAGCGATTTCTAACACATTTTTGCTGATAGGAAGTCCATGTTGTTGCAATAAGAGCCGCAAAAGCATTAGAAAGTCAGGCTGAGAACGCTCAATCGGAGCGTATTGCAAAATGAACATATAGCTCAAATGTTTTCATATCCCTTACACAGTTTAACGATGCCAAGTTTATTGCTTAAAATGTGCTTCATAAGTATTTTATCCATAGCAGACTTCACTGTTATAACTCTAAAATTATGTTCCGGTCTCTCCTAGACATCGGTGACTTCAACTTTTCCTTTAAAGTCAATAGTTCACGTTCCTACGAAATCATAGTGCTCGTAACACAGACACTTCTCATGTAACCGTTACAAATACTGTCTACCGTCTGAAGTTTAAGCAAATATTCGTTTGGTAGTAACATGAAATAATGCTCACTGTCCCGACCTGCTGCCGATTGTTGTCCCAAATTCCATGAAGTGTTGCCGTTGTCCAGCATACTGTCCGTTGTTAAGAACTTTTACTTACAGTGTCAAGGGAATTTGCCTTATCCACTATCTTTATTAACAGAAATACTGCCGCTAAACCCAATTTATTTCTGTAGAGGAATTTAAAACTGTTTCAGTTTGGAGGTGTTATCTACTTCGAGTTGTCCGTCCTGTACCTACCTGCATGCACTCGGATAAGAAATTGTTGACATCATAATATCAGGGCTGACTTGTATTCTCAGAAATAAACGCAACATATTTTGAAATAGTACCTTACCATTTCTGACTATTAATGAAGCGCTATCTGCAACATTACTTCACCAAAAATTTTCGATTGTTTTTCTTCCGTCGTTTGTAGTGTAATATATGTTTATCTTTGTAATTAAATTAACTTTTTTTGTGTATTTCCGATTCTTTTTTTTTACTTTTTATGCTCACAAATCGTATTTCAGAATATAAAATGAAAGGTGTCTGGTGCGAAATAAGAAAGGGCCTGTTGGTGGTAAATAAGCGAGTAGACACATTACACAAACTAAAGAAAAGTTTAGCATTGCTACATGGAAGTGTAATGTATGTAGTGTATGACGCGTTGTTCCTGTTGGATGCGTATCTTGCAGAAACGTGTATGATTACTTTATAAGGCTGTGACTATATAGCTGCAACACTGATACCACGTAGTTTCTGTCAGAAAACAGGATTCGCATTCGTACGTGTTGTGAAAGTGTGTCAGTGACAGACTTAAAGTATTTTTGTACGACCATCTACCCTGTACAAATTGTACTGCATTTTTCTTTTGATGCCTATAGGGTGATTTGTGAAGATTTTGTTATGTTTGAGGAAGTCACCTGCCCAGCAGAGTTACTCAGCATACCGTGTCTCACTTTGACTACTGACCAGTGCGCTGAAATTTATCTCGTGCGCCGTTTAGGGAGCGCACTTGTTATTCCCGGTCATATTTCCAGGATGAAGCCGCAAAGTCACCATAGACCGGCGATGCATGGCAGCTACATGGACCGTCCCCAACGTCACAAACGATCGGACACTACATCCGCTCAGAAACGATCTCTTGCAGGTAAGTTTCCTTCCCTCAACAGTGCCAACGAGAGCTTACGTACCCAACGCAATGTCTACAAAATGAGAGAATTCCGAGCGTATATATTACAACTTAGTGGCAACATATTCTGGTTCAAAAGAACCGAGAACAGTTGTAAGAACAGAAATGCTGTAACGCCAGATTCATGTGTTGCAGGAACAGTGCAGGGCAGCAAGCTCTCCCCATCTACATCTACGTCTACATCTATAATTCGCAGACCGTCTCACGGCATCTGGCGTACTGTATCTTTCGGATCTACTACGTTTTCTCCGTTCTCTGTTCCATTCGCGAATGATGTGTGGTAACGACGACTACCTATAAACTTCCGTATGAACCACAATATCTCCACTTTTATAGTCGTGTTAATATCGCGAGACTAATGTGGGTCAAACCAATATGTTGTTCGACTTTTCCTCTAACGTACGCTCTAGGAATTTTAACAGTAGCCCTCTCCTCGACACACAACGCCTCTCACGTGGCGGCTGCCATTGAGAATTTCTTCAGCATTTCCGTAACGCTCTCGTACCGAGTAAGCGATGCGGTAAAGAAACGTGAATCTTTCCTTCGCTTTTCTAACTCTTCTGTTAATTCTACTTAGTAATTGTTTCAGACTGGTGAACAAAATTCTGGAATCGGCTGAACATCGTTTTGAGAGCCGCTTCTTACATTTCCATAAGATTTTCCCACTGAATCTCAGGGTCTGAATGCTCGAAAAGCTTGACTTTTGCTCAGTAAACGATAGTGCGGAACTGTATCTAAGGCACTCCAGAATTCGAGGAACACGGCCTACCCCCGGACCGCTTTGTCTACAATGAATACCTAGTCAGAAAGCCACAGTATGGTGAACGGCAGAGGGTACTTTGTACCACTAATAATCACTTCCTCTCCTGTCACGCTCGCAAATAGAGCGAAGGAAGAACTATTGCCTGTACGACCCCTAATTTCTCTTACGTTCTTGGCCATTTCGTGAAATGTGCGTTGGCGGCAGTAGAATCGTTTTCCAGTCAGCTTTAAATGCCGGTTCTCTATATTTTCTCAACAGTGTTCCTCGAAAAGAACGTCATCTTCCCTCCAGGGGTTCTCACTTCAGTTCACGGAGCATCTCCGTAATACTTGTTTGTTGATCCAACCAATCGTTAGCAAATCTGCCCGCCTCTGAACTGCTCGATGTTTTCCTTTAATCTGACCTGGTATGGATCGCAAAAACTCGAACTGAACTCAAGAGTATGTTGCACTAGCTTTCTACGCACTGTGCCCTTCATGGAAGAGCTTCACTTTTCCAAATTCTCTCAACAAAACGAAGTTGAGCATTCGCCTTTCTTACTACCAACCTGACGTGCTCAGTCCATTTCATGTCGCTTTGCAACATTACACTTAGATATTTAATCGAAGAGACCGTCTGAAGCTCCACACTACTATGCTGTATTCTTTATCCTACTCATCCACGTTAACTTACAGTTTTATGCGTTTAGAGCTAGCTGCCGTTCATCACACCAACTAGAAATTTTGTCTAAGTCATCTAGTATCCTCCTACAGTCACACAACAACGAACCGGCCCGTACACCACAGCACCATCAACGAAAATCCACAAACTATTGCTCACCCTGTCCATCAGATCATTTATGTATATGGAGAATAAGAACGCAATTAAGCATATAGTAAGTGAGTTACAGTCTTTTGAAACTTTAGAAGCCGTTCCTGAATATGTACATTTTCTGTTGCATTTTTCCCTAAATCTGAGAAACCAATCGAATAGAGTATTCAAATTCTCAGGGAGTAATAACATAGATATCCTGAGTTTACTGAACTAAAAGAAGAACATAATGTTATATATAATTAAAATTATTTACGATAACGTACAAAAAAGTAAACAAAATTTTAACTGTGTAATTAAAAAATTGTATTTCCGAAAGCAGTGGCTGAAATGCAATTATTTTATTTCAGTAGATTCAGAACATACAGTTTAATGTCCTGTAAACGTTTCATGTCAATGGTTACAGTGGTTCCTGAAATACAGGGAAGCCAAGTCACTAAATTTAACATTGACGGGATAGGACGTTCCAACTCCCTTAACACGCAGAAACTCAAGAAACTGAAATACCAAAGCACACATACGAAACTATACACTTCGCACCTGGTTAGAAACTCGCTAAACATCACAAAATCGGTGTTAGTGTCTTGGCCGGCTACTGCTGTCTGACTCTTGCTCGGTTTGAGGAAACCAAACGAAGATCAGGTTTGGCAACACTGTCTCTGTCAGGCTGCTTGAATTTGCATATGCAACGACCTGATTGGCTAACTTCATTGCTAATTAAATCGCAAACGGTGAAACGTATCAAATGTTTTTCTTAACAGGTATTTCACAGCACAACGTACCCTGCAACACCCTTACGAGCTTTTCAGACTTTCTGACCATACTGTATGACTGGCAAATTCCAGTTTTCCCCTTATTTCAAGGGCATGATCGGGTAAATTATTGGTCATATTCTTGAAGCTTTCTCTGAAGACCTCTACAACACTTGCTCCTGAGGCAGGTGGGGTATAAAACGATCCGATGTGCATGTTTAACCCACCCGTGATGTCTACCTTTAACCAGATTGTTTCCGATTTGGATTTTCTTGCAACCTCACCATATACAGCACAACTCTTTACGCCAGTAAATATGCCACCACCATTGGCCTCTAGCATATTCTTGCGATATGCATACCTATCTGAATTATTTGTTATTTACTTCTTATTTCGGGCAGCTTTCAGTTTCTAAAATATTAATAAGGTTTATGGTGTATTAATTGTGGAGGCTGCCTTTACTGTTCGAAGCGTTTTTCCTTAAGTAAGTTCGAAGCGTTTTTCCTTAAGTTCAATAAACATATCATAGAACATGTTGTTGTTGTTGTGGTCTTCAGTCCTGAGACTGGTTTGATGCAGCTCTCCATGCTACTCTATCCTGTGCAAGCTTCTTCATCTCCCAGTACCTACTGCAACCTACATCCTTCTGAATCTGCTTAGTGTATTGATCTCTTGGTCTCCCTCTACGATTTTTACCCTCCACGCTGCCCTTCAATGCTAAATTTGTGATCCCTTGATGCCTCAAAACATGTCCTACGAACTGATCCCTTCTTCTAGTCAAGTTGTGCCACAAACTTCTCCCCAATCCTATTCAGTACCTCCTCATTAGTTAGGTGGTCTACCCACCTTATCTTCAGCATTCTTCTGTAGCACCACATTTCGAAAGCTTCTATTCTCTCCTTGTCCAAACTGGTTATCGTCCATGTTTCACTTCCATACATGGCTACACTCCATACAAATACTTTCAGAAACGACTTCCTGACACTTAAATCTATACTCGATGTTAACAAATTTCTCTTCTTCAGAAACGATTTCCTTGCCATTGCCAGTCTACATTTTATATCCTCTCTACTTCGACCATCATCAGTTATTTTACTCCCTAAATAGCAAAACTCCTTTACTACTTTAAGTGTCTCATTTCCTAATCTAATCCCCTCAGTATCACCCGATTTAATTTGACTACATTCCATTATCCCCGTTTTGCTTTTGTTGATGTTCATCCTATATCCTCCTTTCAAGACACTGTCCATTCCGTTCAACTGCTCTTCCAAGTCCTTTGCTGTCTCTGACAGAATTAGTGTCATCGGCGAACCTCAAAGTTTTTACTTCTTCTCCATGAATTTTAATACCTACCCCGAATTTTTCTTTTGTTTCCTTTACTGCTTGCTCAATATACAGATTGAATAACATCGGGGAGGCTACAACCCTGTCTCACTCCTTTCCAAACCACTGCTTCCCTTTCATGCCCCTCGACTCTTATAACTGCCATCTGGTTTCTGTACAAATTGTAAATAGCCTTTCGCTCCCTGTATTTTACCCCTGCCACCTTCATAATTTGAAAGAGAGTATTCCAGTTAACGTTGTCAAAAGCTTTCTCTAAGTCTACAAATGCTAGAAACGTAGGTTTGCCTTTTGTTAATCTTTCTTCTAAGATAAGTCGTAAGGTTAGTACTGCCTCACGTGTTCCAACATTTCTACGGAATCCAAACTGATCTTCCCCGAGGTCCGCTTCTACCAGTTTTTCCATTCGTCTGTAAAGAATTCGCGTTAGTATTTTGCAGCTGTGACTTATTAAACTGATACACTCCTGGAAATTGAAATAAGAACACCGTGAATTCATTGTCCCAGGAAGGGGAAACTTTATTGACACATGCCTGGGGTCAGATACATCACATGATCACACTGACAGAACCACAGGCACATGGACACAGGCAACAGAGCATGCACAATGTCGGCACTAGTACAGTGTATATCCACCTTTCGCAGCAATGCAGGCTGCTATTCTCCCATGGAGACGATCGTAGAGAAGCTGGATGTAGTCCTGTGGAACGGCTTGCCATGCCATTTCCACCTGGCGCCTCAGTTGGACCAGCGTTCGTGCTGGACGTGCAGACCGCGTGAGACGACGCTTCATCCAGTCCCAAACATGCTCAATGGGGGACAGATCCGGAGATCTTGCTGGCCAGGGTAGTTGACTTACACCTTCTAGAGCACGTTGGGTGGCACGGGATACATGCGGACGTGCATTGTCCTGTTGGAACAGCAAGTTCCCTTGCCGGTCTAGGAATGGTAGAACGATGGGTTCGATGACGGTTTGGATGTACCGTGCACTATTCAGTGTCCGCTCGACGATCACCAGTGGTGTACGGCCAGTGTAAGAGATCGCTCCCCACACCATGATGCCGGGTGTTGGCCCTGTGTGCCTCGGTCGTATGCAGTCCTGATTGTGGCGCTCACCTGCACGGCGCCAAACACGCATACGACAATCATTGGCACCAAGGCAGAAGCGACTCTCATCGCTGAAGACGACACGTCTCCATTCGTCCCTCCATTCACGCCTGTCGCGACACCACTGGAGGCGGGCTGCACGATGTTGGGGTGTGAGCGGAAGACGGCCTAACGGTGTGCGGGACCGTAGCCCAGCTTCATGGAGACGGTTGCGAATGGTCCTCGCCGATACCCCAGGAGCAACAGTGTCCCTAATTTGCTGGGAAGTGGCGGTGCGGTCCCCTACGGCACTGCGTAGGATCCTACGGTCTTGGCGTGCATCCGTGCGTCGCTGCGGTCCGGTCCCAGGTCGACGGGCACGTGCACCTTCCGCCGACCACTGGCGACAACATCGATGTACTGTGGAGACCTCACGCCCCACGTGTTGAGCAATTCGGCGGTACGTCCACCCGGCCTCCCGCATGCCCACTATACGCCCTCGCTCAAAGTCCGTCAACTGCACATACGGTTCACGTCCACGCTGTCGCGGCATGCTACCAGTGTTAAAGACTGCGATGGAGCTCCGTATGCCACGGCAAACTGACTGACACTGACGGCGGCGGCGCACAAATGCTACGCAGCTAGCGCCATTCGACGGCCAACACCGCGGTTCCTGGTGTGTCCGCTGTGCCGTGCGTGTGATCATTGCTTGTCCAGCCCTCTCGCAGTGTCCGGAGCAAGTATGGTGGGTCTGACACACCGGTGTCAATGTGTTCTTTTTTCCATTTCCAGGAGTGTAGTTCGGTAATTTTCACATCTGTCAACACCTGATTTCTTTGGGATTGGAATTATTATATTCTTCTTGAAGTCTGTGGGTATTTCGCCTGTCTCATACATCTTGCTCTCCAGATGGTAGAGTTTTGTCATGACTGGCTCTCCCAAGGCCATCAGTAGTTCTAATGGAATGTTGTCTACTCCCGGGGCCTTGTTTCGACTCAGGTCTTTCAGTGCTCTGTCAAACTCTTCGCGCAGTATCATATCTCCCATTTCATCTTCATCTACATCCTCTTCCATTTCCATAATATTGTCCTCAAGTACATCGCCCTTGTATAAACCCTCTATATACTCCTTCCACCTTTCTGCCTTCCCTTCTTTGCTTAGAACTGGGTTTCCATCTGAGTTCTTGATATTTATACAAGTGGTTCTCTTCTCTCCAAAGGTCTCTTTAATTTTTCTGTAGGCAGTATCTATCTTACCCCTAGTGAGACAAGCCTCTACATCCTTACATTTGTCCTCTAGCCATTCCTGCTTAGCCATTTTGCACTTCCTGTCGATCTCATTTTGGAGACGTTTGTATTCCTTTTTGCCTGCTTCATTTACTGCATTTTTATATTTTCTCCTTTCATCAATTAAATTCAATATTTCTTCTGTTACCCAAGGATTTCTATTAGCCCTCGTCTTTTTACCTACTTGATCCTCTGCTGCCTTCACTACTTCATCCCTCAGAGCTACCCATTCTTCTTCTACTGTATTTCTTTCCCCCATTCCTGTCAATTGTTCCCTTATGCTCTCCCTGAAACTCTCTACAACCTCTGGTTCTTTCAGTTTATCCAGGTCTCATCTCCTTAAATTCCCACCTTTTTGCAGTTTCTTCAGTTTCAATCTGCAGTTCATAACCAATAGATTGTGGTCAGAATCCACATCTGCCCCTGGAAATGTCTTACAATTTAAAACCTGGTTCCTAAATCTCTGTCTTACCATTATATACTCTATCTGATACCTTTTAGTATCTCCAGGATTCTTCCAGGTATACAACCTTCTTTTATGATTCTTGAACCAAGTGTTAGAACATAACAGAGGCTTTAGTCATCAATACATGCTCTTGAACTATTTACAACAGTCTGTCAACTCTTGGGTAATTTTTCGATTCCTCCACTGCAGTAATCGTGTGGTTTTGAGGAGAAGAACTTGTCAGCAATGTTCAGAGCGCATTTTCAACCGGAAATGAAGTTCCTTGAAGGCTGTGAGGTAAAGAGCAGAAGACGTGAAAATCTGAAGGTGTAAGGTCAGGTGAATAAGGTGGGTGCCGAATGACTTCCCAACCGAAGTAGTGTTTTTTGTCAGTCTAGCAGGATGCAGAGGTGCATTATTTTTGAGTAGCATTACTTCTCGCAGTCGGCTTGGTCACTGTTCTTGGACTGCGTCTGCAAGAAGTCTCAGTTCTAAATGTCAGCAGGTATGGTTACACCTCACAGAAGCAATTAGTAGTACACCACACCACCGATTTTCCACCAGATACATAACATTAATTTGTGGATGCGCGCAGGTCTTGGCACGTGGAGTTGCTAGTTTGTTTGGGCTCATTATATCAGCATAAAGACACCACTTCTCGTCACCAGTAACAGTACAGGATAGGAATACTCAGTGCTGTTCGCGAACAAATTGACGCCGAGCAAGCAGAGGTGCACATATCGTCACCCATTAATTTCTGTGATTCTGGCTTAGTGCATGCGGTACCCAGTACTCGATTTTTGAATCTTCCTTATTGACTCTAAATGTCGCACGATGGTGGAAGGATCACAGCTGATCACATGTTCCAGTTCTCGAGCATACTGAAGTGGGTTATTGTGGATCGATGCACTCAAACGAACTTCATCAAACTCCGAAGGTCTTCTTGAAAGTGGAAAGGACGAAACGATCCTCCATAAAACGAGAAAACAATCTTTTAGCCGCGGTCTGTGAAGTGGCATCATCCTCATACAAGGAGCAAGTGTTTCTATCTGCCTGTGCTACTCTCACTCCTGCACTAAACAATGAACTCGGACAGAAGGATACATCGGAAACGTTCCGGTCTCTCCACTTGGCACTCCATTTTTTAACGTCAACAATTTTACCCAAAACCTCCAAATGAGAAAACGACAGTATGTAAACTCAGATCGCAACAGTGAAATACTAATAACAATGTATATCGATATACAAACTATTAGCAACCGTAGTACCAACATAAAAATAAAAACACTACGAACTTATGCACCAACCAAGTAATATCATATTAATGTTTTCTCTTTTTTCTAACTGCAAGAAAGAAAGTTCTCCTCTGAAAGTAATACAGCTGATATCTCTTCATTTGCAGCAGGCAGCTCATCACTGCCCCAAACGGATTCCTCTAACGTAACCACATGCATTCTACTACCCGAGTAGCCGCTTCCTTTGTTTAGTACACAACTCATCTATTAGGGGGAGGGGGGGGAGGACAAGAAATCTACAACCAACAGAGGAGGTCTGTGAAATTTGCGTCCGAAATCGGCATAGAATCGAAAGCTTCTACTCCAGACGTTCCACTCGCCTCCAGACCACAGGATTGCGTTCGTTCCGGAGTGCGATGTTGCAAATAAAGACACGTGCTTCCACCCCGCGAGCGAGACTGTGTTCATTAACTCAGCCATTCATCTAAAGGAGACAATAATGGCCTCACAACCCAGGCGACATTCTTGCTGACATGAGCTACTATTTGCTGCTGGTTGCACCCAGCGAGTTCAACAACTTCCATGAAGCCTCCTCCAGATCTCGGAAGAGAGATCCTGCCAAGCTGACGAAGTACACTTTAGCCTTTTGCCCGACCTGCCTGCTACTTGACTGAGGGGCTACCTTATCAGTCTAACAAACCAATCCTTCTTAACTGTTCGGACTTGAAAATAGGGCACTGCCCCAACTGGCGAGGCGTAGTATGCTGGCTCCGATGTGTTATCACCACTTGGCAGCTGCTCACACCTGTTGGTGAGGCGTGAGAGGCAGCTACGCGGCCAATTCTCACTTTCGCCTTCTGTCAAAAGGTACGTGAACTCTTCACTGTTCGCCACTCAGCTTCCAGTGAGGACAAACTGGTGAGAATTAGCGCACATGAGGACGCATTGAGACTGTGGGTATTTGAACGGCACCAATGGTGCCCTAACGTCGCTGCAGCATAGAAATGCAGCCTGAAGCCTGTCTACCGTGTTAACGCAGGTTCTAGCTGTTTCTAGGTAGGGGCTAATTAACCTTGTGTTATCCCATGGCAAGCACAGTGCCTCTCTATTTCTGCCTGCTAAACATCAACAGTAAAAACTAGGTTTGGTGTCTACTTACGGCGCTGAATGAGACAACTAAACAATGTCACAAAATAAGAAGCGAAAGCTGCTTTATGTCTACTAAATGGCTGAAACAAGGCTGTGTAGCACAGAGACAGACAAGGAAATTCGCGATATCTCGCGTTCCCTGTGATCAGCGAAACGTCAGAGGCGTCTCTTCCGCGCTTTTCAGGTAACGGCCCTTTACATTTATCAAATGTTGTTTCTCGTTCGGTAGCTTCTTAGGTGTTAGTAGCGTAGGAGGTAATTTTATTTTCAGTAACAATCGGAAATAGTTTTTGCAGCTGTTACTGATTTCCCTAATTGCTTCATCATTTGCTCTATTGTGGCTTTTGATCTGGACTGGCGACTTCCTCTACAGCAGTTTTACGTAACTGAAAATGGCACTAATAGTCACCTTCTGATACAGGACAAAAAATTGAAGCTATCGAGCACTGTATACACAAGATCAGTCTGTGTACATCGAAGATGGCTGAACCGGTCATTTGGAGCAAGAACTGCTGACAAGAATGGTCGTGATGATGCAGAGCACTGCGGCCTGCGTAGCTTACATCTTTATCCTAGCCTTCCGGTCTCTCTTTTGCAACAGAAAGTGGTACCAGTATGCACAACAAGGTATGTGACGTCACTAAACCAACACTTTTCCCCCGGATACACCTTCGCACGTGGTACATAAACAAGCGAATCGTTGATTTATTTGGTGAACAAAGGTCTTGACGTATTAGACGACATCGGAAACGTGACGCCAAATATGTGACCATCACTGTGAAACTGCATCGTTCGGATTACACGTCCACCGTTTATCTTAACTTCTTCTCGCCCCTTTTCCCGTGACTGCAGTTGGGTCAGAGCATCACGAGACAAAGAGAAATGATGATCTTTCACTCTGGGAATTATCCTCCAGAATGTGACTTAATTGAATCTTGCTGAACATGGATCTCAGAGTTCTTTTATTTACTCAAACGCATCCACATAAATCGCCTGATCATTGATCCATTTCAGTGCCTACCGATATGGCGCAAGCAACTTTTTCATAAAACTCCAGAAAATCAAGTTAATAGATTTAATCGATAAAACGAAGTACTACGAACAGGAATAACTTTTAGCTCCGTATCTGTCTCAATTAGACATCTACACAATTAACAAGAGCCTTTTTTTACCTATGTGACCCCGAGATTCACATATCAGCATGCTGTGCTTGGTTCGTAGTACTCTGCAGCGCTATGAAAGGCTTTAAGCGTTGGTCTGTAACGGACTGTAAACCTAATCAAATAACGTGTGTTAACGCCTGCTTAGAACCCCAAAGTTGCTGAAAGGAAACATGCAGTCCATACGTCTACTCTAGGAAGAACCCCACAGGCTAAAAGTATCACTGACGGTACGGAATATCGTGCTTCTGTTCCGTACCCTGAGGTGCTTAATGTCTCCTTAACTTTTTTTAATAGCAGTGAGATGGATACTGCACTGCTGTTTCATCCAGCACTCACCTTGTGATCACCTTGTTGTATGTAACGTCCTGATGCAATCGTTGTCTTTGCGAGTTCAGATTACAAAATGAAATGGTAAATACTGAAGTTAAGCGTCAGAGGCTGTGGAGTACTCGCTCTTTGGCCTCTCTACACACTAAAACTTACGCACTGCCGTCACCTGGCCTGGCCGTGAGCTTAAATAGAGTGGTTCGGTGAGATAAAGCTTGTCAACGATTGCCAGATGTTGCGCTACAGCACTAGTACTGCCTCACAGTCACATTAATCAGCTGTTAGCTGAAGCGTTTTGTTTTATTGCAGCGTTCGAGGCAGAATGTTGTTACACATACTAGCCTTATCAGTGTTTCACATGCGGCGCAGTGAGCCAGTGATAAGCTCTGTGCCTAGAGGAGAAATAATCTCGAACAGCATGTGAAAACGTATCAGCTAAAAAAACACAGTGTCAACACCGTACGATTTTGCATTTATATGTCATTTATGTACCCCGTAACGGGCGCTGGCTGCCAGCGGCCGCATCACCAACGATCCAGTCTTTGATATAAAATGCTTAAAAATGCACCAGTCAACAGTTTTTAGCATAAAAATAATGATGATGACACGTGTGGAGTTGATGGTGTAGAGGTTCCTGGTCGTATTAGGTGAGCGTTTCGGGAAAGCACGTGAGATTCGAGAAGATACTGAGTGAAGAATATTGGATATGTGTATGGGAAGAAACTGATGCGAAGAATGTACGTGTTTGGAGTCGAGTAAGAAATAGCGTCATTCAACAATTCACGTACACAGGGCGATACAATGAGGTGACAAAAGTCATGGGATATCTCCTACTACCGTGTAGAACGTCCTTTTGGGTTGCGTAGTGTAACAACCCAGACGTGGCATGGACTCAAAAAGCCGTTGCAAGTTCCCTACAGAAATAGTCAGCCATGCTGCCTCTGTAGTCGTCCATAATAGCGAAAGCATTGCCGGTGCTGGATTTTGTGTAGGAAATGATCTTACGGCTATGTCCCATAAATGTTCGATGGGATTCATGTCGGGTGATCTGAAAGATCAAATCATTCACTCGAAATGTCCAGAATTTTCTTCAAACCAATCGCGGACGGTTGTGACTGGGCTTTGCGGGCTCTGCGCCACACCCAAAACCTACCATCAGCTCATATCAGCTGAAATCGGGACTCATCGTGTAACGTCCCCTTAGAAAAATTAATGAATGGCTGTGCTGATAAACCTCTTACATTATTTGATTTTCAAACAGCTGAGCAGAACTGAACGTACTGAGACATTTCGCTCTTTACCTATGCTGATCAACACTAAACTGACGCACAATATTTTTAGCGCAACGCAATCTGACTTACAATAATCCCTACAAGAGAATGGCCCTGACTAACAATAACCTATACCTTTCATGAATCACTTACCTCACAAAAATCTTCGTTACTCGAACGACTGAAATACAGCGAGCGCACTACTGCCAGCTAAATAAAAGATTCTAACTACTGAAGGCACTAACTTCTGATAGGCATAGTTAGCAAATGAAACATTTTGATAGAGAACAAAAAACATATTTACCTCAACAGTGTTCAAAAGTCATAATATATATCAGTTCATTACATCCAGTCTTACAAATTTACTGTCTCTGATGTCCGCTTTCAAAACTCCGCCATCTCTCCCCCCAAATCCACCACTGCTGGCGGCTCACCTCCAACTGCGCAACGCTACGAGCTGTTAACAGCCAACTGCCCAACACTACAATAGCCAACAACAATGCAAACCAGCCACAGACTGCACTCAGCACAGCCAGTGATTTTCATACAGAGCGCTACGTGGCGTTACCAATAAGAAAAACCTATACAGCCTACTTACAATCCGACCAGGCCACGGTTTTCCAGTCGTCTGGGGTCCAACTGATATGGTTGGCGCTAGAGGGGACGTCGTTTTGTTAGCAAAGGCATTAGCAGCGGTCGTCTGCTGCCATAGCCCATTAACGCCAAATTTCGCCTCACTGTCCTAACAGATTCGTCCAACATTTGATTTCTGAGGTTATTTCACGCGGTGTTGCTTGTCTGTTAGCACTCACAACTCTATGCAAATCTCGCTGCTCTCGGTCGTTACGTGAAGGCCGTCAGCAGTACGTTGTGCATGGTGAGAGAAAATGCCTGAAATTTCTCCCGGAACACTCACCACACTGTGGGTTTCGGAATACTGAATTTCCTAACTATTTCCGAAATGTAATGTCCCACGTGCCCAGCTGCACCTGCCATTCCACGTTCAAAGTCTGTTAATTCCCGTTGTCCGGCTCTGATAACGTCGGAAACATTTACACACGAATTACCTGAGAAGAAATTACAGCTCTGCCAATGTATTGCCCTTTTATACCTTATTACGCGATACTACCGCCATCTGTATATGTGCCTATCGCTATCACATGACTTTTGTCACCTGTGTGTAATATGGAACTGTTAAGTTAGTCGAGAAACCTCCTCGCTATATTTTTTTCAGTCCGAAATTTAGCCTAACATTACCTCCCACTCTATAAAAGTCTATGTAATACCGAATTTATGTCCCCACAAGCTGTTATCCAACTTAAAGTCACGTGCTAATGTTTGACTAAACAGAACCGAATTTGAACTGAACGGTAACTGATCAGAATGCAGCTTTCTTCATATTAAATGCGCAACTGAAGTAAAACAGTTATCTGTCCCTAATCAAAATTTCCTCTTACATCGCGTCTTAACAACAACGTTCCAGATCTCTCTAAAACACAATAGCAAACAGCAAGCAGGCAGCAGCTAAGCTAGATTTCTGTTTCTAGGTACCTATTCAAACAGTTGCATGCGGTAATGCTTAATGACAAACGGTAGTATAGGTAGAGTAACTATCCCTATGAAATAATATTCCAAGACAACGGTTTTTGAATTAAGTATGTATTCAAAATGATAGAGTAAAACTTCGCGTGATCTTCATACATAACATTGGTCTGAACAATACTATGATTGAGGAAGTGAACAATGATTTAAAGAGGGTATAATGTTAACAAAGAATGTCTACAAAAATAAAACAGCTTTATCAGTTAAGATGTTAATGCATGACTCAGGGAAGTGGGATGGTCTTTCTCTTAGCTCTCAGCAAGTTAACTAGCTGACAATAATCATTCCTAGCTGCACAGTGCTGCAGTCTTACCTCAAACTCCTTCTCGTAAACAGTAATAGCATTATTCAAAATTTATATACTTTTCTCTTTCTAATATATACATCTTATTCATCCTTGTTCTTTACAACAAATCTTTCTTCATTTAATAAATACCAGCCTAAGTCAACACAGAACTACTGAGTACGTCCATCAGCTACCACACTTTTTCAACTAAAAATGTATCAGACTGCCGGAGGTAAAGACTGTGCCACGTCAAGACAACGATTGTGTAACAGTAACGTAACTTGCTTTCTCTCTGACGTGCACATCGATAACATACAAAAATCAAAATGACATGACCATCTTACAAACGTTGTTCCTTTTTCTAACGTTAGCCACTTATTAAGGACCTGCTTTTTTTAAGGAGTCTCTTTCACACTAAACATTAATGAGTGGTTGAATTCAAGCATGGCCGTAATTTTCTTGAAAATGTTCATCGTGAAGGACACCTCAAAAACAACTACGCGTGAAAATATCGAGACCGTCCACAACATGTTAAGGAACGATATGGTCTGTTTGCACCAAACATCCCAGAAAAAAATACCCTTAAGTTTACGCGAGACGTATGACTGAGAAAACGTCAGGCAGAATGAATTTAGACTTTCTTATGTATTAACGAAAAGAAATTTCGAAAGCAAATTTCTCAGCAACATGTATATCATTTGATAAACACACCAAAGTCAAAAATAAATTGTCATCTGTCAGGAAGTTATTCTTATCACTGATTATCCTGAAAAGGGTAAATATCAACTAAGAAGTAACGCGACGGTCATCTGTACAAACTGAATGTACAAACTCTCTGCTTATTTTCTGACTTGCGGAAAAAGAGCACTTTAAATTATTCGTATATCCGCCAGTTTCGGCTGCCCAAGTCAGTTGGTGTTAAGGTAACATACATAAATGTCGATAACCAAAATCTGTTGCCGACTAGTATATAAAGTTGACGATCACATTGACTGCATACGTCAAGTAGTGCAATGTGCATCCACATTAATAAACACTGGTATGGATTACTACCACGTTCATTTGCAAACATCATGGAACAGAGCCTATTACAAAAACCGTAGTTACAGCTACAGATATTCTGAATTAGGGCTACAAAGGAGCGCTGACTGCATGAAGTGCTTTGCGGAACAGTAAGGAATTTGACTGGAATTTCAATAAATGCTTATTGCTAAATAGAATGTTGGAAACGTGACCTGAAATGAGATTAGCATGTCAGTCATTTGAAAAAGAAGAGATCATCTGGATTGGTGAGAAAAGTTATGATACATGACGTAACATGATGTCTAAATTGTGCAAGATGATGTTAGAAACGAAGAGTCCAGCGTAATGAATCGCATTGACATCTCGCAAGAGCGGGGCCGCCTCCAGCGATTGTGCCACCCCAGACAAATATAGTTTTAAATAAAGGTACGTCTTTTGTATTTTCAATAAAAACTAAATAATTTTATTTACATTTTAATAAACGCATGTACAGTAAAACTTGCTCAAAAGGGAATCGCCCGGGACTAAAATAATTTTCCAGATTAGGCAATTTTCCGGATTACACAAAACTCACCGGACTATGTAAAATTTGTCAGGTATCATTCACAAACGGACAGCAACAATTTTTAATTATGTATATACTGTATTTATGTACCTTCATTCCAGCACATTAGATGTTCATTTACTGTACATTGGACAATAGAACACTGGACTATTAAAGTAATTGATAAATTACACGGCATTTCTATATTTTACTCTAACTTTAAATTCGTTTGTTATTGTATGTACATACTTAACTGTTCGCATGTTTATTCGCTTTACATTTCACTTTTTTAGTCACATATCAAGGAGGGAAACTTGTTTTAATTTCCTGTTCAAAATGGTTTTTTAGGCACTTTTTGCACCATACAATAGTTCCAACAAGTTGGGAGAATTTGTGTGTGCCGCAAGTTGCATAACATCGTTTATGCATACAGTAGCTTCTTCAGGCGTATTAATTTTTCTAGGGACATCATTTTGCTCCTCTTCTTCTTCCATTGTTTCTTCTTGATCATCCTCTGTGTTGCGGATTTCTATTAAGTCTGTTGCTGAAGTTAAAGTGGAGCGATTTGACAGAAAGTCATCACTTCCAATGAAGTCATCTGCACTAGATGAAATTTTCATTAATTCAGAAATTGCTGCTGCGTCTTCGTGAACTTCGAAGGCCACAGAAGCGTCTTGTTCTTGACCCCCAAACCCCGCTTTGTTGAAGCACTTGGTGATAGTTCCCGGTTTTATTTCCTTTACTGCCAAGCCAATCCAATTTACTGCTTCCAGGACAGAAGCTAACCAGGCAAGAACAAACACACTTTCGGCTTCTTCAACACTAAGGGTAAGTGACTGCAACAGTAATCGCCCATAATGACACCTGAATGTGTAAATAACGCCCTGGTCCATTGGTTGTGTGAGGCTGGTTGAACCTGGAGGGAACCAAGCCAATTTCACGTTTTATAACGTACTTTCGGGTGGCAGGTTGCAATGTCTAGGAAAAGGAGAACTTTACTATTTCCTTTTTTCATTTTGGCATTGAAAGAGCCCAGGCATTCTTCCATACACCACATACCATCCACACAGTTTTCTTGCTTCTTCGTGTGACTGGAAGCTTACTGACGCGAAACAACGCGGTTTTGCCGCCTTTCCCGTCACCAGTGGCTTCTCCATTTCACTTAACATGTTTCCACACAGCAGTTCAGTGAGTGGACATTTTCCGCCTCGAATTGTTGGCGATTTTGAAGGCAGCGCGCGATGAAACAGTGCCTTTCATCGGCACTGAACACGTCTTTCAGGTCATACTTCGCAATTAACTTGGACAGTACTGTTTTCCATTCTCTTGCTACACTTTCCTGCACACCCTTAGCTTCCCCACACACTTCATTCCACTCGATGTTGTGCCTAGCTTTGAAACTGTCCATCCATCCTGTGGATGGCTTAAACTCTGTACTTCCCAGCTCTTTAGCGACTTTTAGAACCTCACTCTGGGCTCAGATAAAGGTAAGTTTTCTGCCCGCGCACTCACGAACCACTCCCACACTATTTCGTTAATTTCTTCATTTCCGGTCTTCTTCGCCTTTCTTTTCATCTTCCCGTTCTCTTTCATTCATTCGTCCCCAATCTTATCATTGTTTCTTAAAGTCTCATAAATTTGTGTTTTAACACAACATAATTTCCCAAACAGAGAGTTTGTCTTTCTGACTCGCCTCGATTACATTAATTTTTTGGTTAAGTGTTGGCGACACATACCGTTTGTTCGACAGCAGGTATTGCTCTATCTCTTAAGTGGTACTAGTCTACATCTACACCTACATCTACATACATACTCCGCAATCCACGATACGGTGCGTGGCGGAGGGTATCTCGTACCACAACTAGTTTCTTCTCTCCCTGTTCCACTCCCAAACAGAACGAGGGAAAAATGACTGCCTATATGCCTCTGTACGAGCCCTAATCTCTCTTATCTTATCTTTGTGGTCTTTCCGCGAAATGTAAGTTGGCGGTAGTAAAATTGTACTGCATTCAGTTTCAAATGCTGGTTCTTTAAATATCCTCAGTAGCGATTCACGAAAAGAAAGGCTCATTTCCTCCAGAGACTCCCACCCTAGTTCCTGAAGCATTTCTGTAACACACCTACCAGTAACAAATCTAGCTGCCCGCCTCTGAATTGCTTCTATGTCCTCCCTTAATCCGACCTGATAGGGATCCCAAACGTTCGAGCAGTACTCAAGAATAGGTCGTATTAGTATTTTATAAGATGTCTCCATATATAGTCAACTGAAACTGGCAGAAAGTAATACCCCGGCGGGATAAAAACTAGTTTAAGGGTACAATACCCACCTCTTTCCTCGCGCACATGGCAGCCGAGTATTGGTAGATCCGCAACAATGTTCCTGTATGCGCCGGTGTGCGTCAATAATGAGGAAAACGAAAACGTTTCCTTTGATGTACTGTACCGACAATGAGGGTAACTTATTCGTTGTTCCACAGAGCGGCGCAGTTTAAGTCCACAACAGCTGCGCCGCGCTGCACTGGACCTCTTTTCTTGCTTCTGCGCCGCTTAACACAAGTGTAGAGTCGTGAATAACTAATGAACAGTAATACAGTAGTACTGTATAGACTCTTTTCAGCGTTGTACAATGAATTATTAAGTGTGTTATAAGATTTGCTTTCCGTTTCCGCGTTAGGCACGTTCCACTTTGTACAAAAAAATCAGCATATGAAATTGCACTGAATGTGTAGGGACAGAAATACTTGTACGGTTTGGGCAGATTTGCGAATTATACATGTGGCGATTTCAGCAAGTTTTACTGTATCTAGAAAGAAACATGTACATAAGATTTCATTGATAATCAGACACTACTAACAGTTGAAATTAATAAATAAATATCTACAGGGAAGCCACAAATTGTTAACCATACAATTAGTTACGTTTTTAAATACCATTATTTAGAAAATAAAACAAGGTAACATCAGTTCTGCTAAAATCACAAACAAAACTTTTGTGTTACCTTCAGTTTTGCAGACATTTTCATCACATCTAAATTTACTTGAACGGCAATGTCATGCCCAACTGCCAAACTTGGCAAATCATTAAGATGATTTTTGTGTAATTATCGAGCATAAAAAATTATTAGTTAATTCTAACGTAGAGATGCTTATTTCACCACTTCCTACGTTAGTTGGCAGTTATTAGCAATATTCTTAAAGCGATATTAAGATTTGGGGCAAAATTTAACTTTGTAATTAACCTCAGTATGTTACTTAGGTACTCTATTTTTCGGAAAGGCAGAGATACTGCTACAGTTTCCTCTGGTGATTCTACCTGGTTTATGTGAACAGAATGACCATCAGTAAAAATGCACCCTACATTCTTACAATGTTTTAGTAGCATTTTTTGGACATTGTATTTAAATCGTATGTGTTATATAGGAGTAGAAAATACACTCATCAAAAAAAGTTTTGTATCATCCCATTTCCCAGAACTCCTGAAGATAGACGTTGACTGAGGATGTTGTACCACAGACACAGTTCCTTCTACTGTTCAAAGATATCACTACACCCGCCCAGTGATGTAAGCAACCATGCATGAGCAGCGCCTATTAGAAGGACGGCCGATCAGTTCCAGTCATTCCACCAGTCAGGGGGTGCACGGCTCATGTTGTCTGTAATCCAACCACGCCTAGACGGTCAATACCGTGGTTCGATCGCGTCCGCATTGTTGCTTTGTGCCAGGAAGGGCTCTCAACAAGGGAAGTGTCCTGGAGTTTTGGCGTGAACCAAAGCTACATTGTTCTGACATGGAGGAGATACAGAGAGACAGGAATTGTTGATGACATGTAACGCTTAAGCCTCCCAAGGGCGGGGCTACTACTGCAGTGGATGACCACTACCTACGGATTATGGCTCGGAGGAACCTGACAGCAACGTCACCATGCTAAATAATGCTTTTTGTGTAGCCATAGGACGTCGTGTTACGACTCAAACTGTGTGCAATAGGCTGCATGATGCGCAACTTCACTCCTGACGTCCATGGCGAGGTCAATCTTTGCAACCACGACACCATACAGCGCGGTACTAATGGGCCCAACAACAAGCCGAATGGACCGCTCAGGATTGGCATCACGTTCTCTTCACCGATGAGAGTACCATATGCCTTCAACCAGACAATCGTCCGAGACGTGTTTGGAGGTAGCCCGGTCAAGCTGGACGCCTTATACCCGATAATGACATCGCTCGACTAGAGTGGACAGCATGTTCTCCAGACATGAACCCTATCGAACATGCCTGGGATAGATTGAAAAGGGCTATTTATGAACGACGTGACCCACCAACCACTCTGAGAGATCTGCGCCGAATCGCCGTTGAGGAGAGGGACAATCTGTACAAACAGTGCCTTGATGAACTTGTAGATAGTATGCCATGACGAATACAGGCATGCATCTATGCAAGAGGACGTGCTACTGGGTATTAGGGGTACCAGTGTGTACAGCAATCGGTCCCACCACCTCTGAAGGTCTCGCTGTATGGTGGTACTACATGCAATGTGTGAGTTTCAGGAGCAGTAAAAAGGGCGAAAGTGATGTTTATGTTGATCTTTAACCAATTTTATGTACAGGTTCCGGAACTCTCGGAACCGAGGTAATGCAAAACTTTTTTTGATGTGTATAGTTGCTATGAAAACTAAACTGATCAAATCTAGTATCTTGTGTATTTAGTGGTTGATCGAGTGTAAAATACGAAGTGTATTTTATATTGTCCTATTGGATCTTTGAAAGAGAATTAAGTATGCAGCTGACAATTTTGCAACAGAAAAAGTAAACAAAGTTTTGTGGAAGTGTGAAACTAGCTGGTCTCCTAAAACTTGCTCTCCACTGATTAAAATTTGTGAGTAATAATTTGCGGTAAAATGTTGACCAGTGTCACTGGAAAGAAAGTTTGTAGTTATGAATTGATTTAGGTGGACCTTACTAATAAACTGATTTCGGCGTCTCCTGAAATACTTGACCACAACTTTTGACTTTTGACTCTTGTATAACGGCTTCTGTTGGTGTCAAAATGGAGTCAATTTTTTCACTGCCCTCATCTGGCGATGATAGAGTTAGAGAATCGTCAGTTTCAATCGATTTAGAAACTTCTCACATTTGCTTGTCATTAGGGTCCTTTGACGATTCCATACTTTCTTTTATAGCCGTACTTTATGCTGGATTCTCAGAGTTATCATTTGTTTTGGTACAACTACCTATATAACTTTTTAATGCCCCAGCTTGTTTTTTGCCTTTCGGTTTTCTCTTCGAACCTTCTTCTTTTGTGATGGTAACCAGACAGTTTTCATTGACCACAAGACATGGTAGAAGGCACGCACGCATTGTGGAAAGTTGTCCAAGAGGAAATTTTTGTTATATAATACAACGTCTCTTCAGTTTATTTTGTAAAAGTCACACTTACAAAATCTGCCTTCTTGGACTATGGAATTGTACCTCAACCTACGTATTCTCCTGGCATGGCGCCTACTGACTTTCTCTTCTTTCCTCGGATAGTGAAACCATTGCTTGCAGGCATTTCCGGAACACCGAGGGGTACTTTTCAAGGTGGAACTTTACTTGAACAGCCAATGTTCTAACATCTGCTACTTAAGTCTCCATCTAGTCACCAATCATTGAGAAAAATGTGTGGCATTGAAGGAAGAACGTATAAAGAAAAACTAACACCATCACAAGCGTGATCGTAGCTTAATTTTCCAGGCGATAATTAAAACTGTATCATTAACTTTCGTACATATAGAATAATGTGTGGAATTTTTTAACCATTTTCCAGAATGAACCATCAGCACAATATTCGTTCACTACAACGCGGGAAAGCAATTTGTTATGAGTAGCTGAGCTCACCCACACACTCCTTCCCATGGAGTGCATTCTTCATTGGCCAAACAGATGCATGACGGAAGGTGCGATATCCATGCTACAGCGTAGATGAGGGAGAACAGTTGAATGAAACTTCGTGGACTTCTGACGTGTGCATAGGCTTGTGTGAGACCTTGCGTTGTCATGCAGAAGGAGAAGTTAGTTTGTATATTCGTGTCGACAAGTATGTTGAAGTCGTTTATTCAGTTTCATGAGGATAGCGCAGTACAATGCAAAGATGATCGTTGCACCATGAGTGAGGACTTAAGAGGTCCAGAAGGCTGTCGCCATGACTTTATCGGCTGAGGATGCAGCTTTGAGATTTCCCTTCGGAGGAGAGGAGTTGTGGCGCCACTCTATGCATTGCCGTTTCGTTTCCGGTGCGAAGGGAACAACAACCAGTGTTTCACTGCCTGTGACGATTCGACAAAAAGTTGTGACAATCACCCATAACACACAAGCAAATCCGCACAGATGGTCATTCGAAACTCTTTATAGTGATCTGTTAGGTGGCGCGGAACCAAACGGGCACACGCCTTTGAGTACCCCAACTGGTGGACGAGTGTGTCAGAACCACCAAGACAACCAGTTGAGCAGCGAGGGGTTTGATTGCGATCCATCGATTACCTCGATTGAGAGTGTCTACACGTTCCAACATTGCAGGAGTCACAGGTTTATGCGGCCTGCCGCTACACAGGAGATCGGACAGGTTTGCGCAACTCTGTTGCGATGACGACAGACGCCTCGCTCAACGATTCACTGTGCTTTTGTTCACTGCCAGATCTCCGTAGACATTCATCAAGTGCCTATGAATATCTGCGATGCTCAGGTTTTCCGTCAAAAGAAACTCAATGATAGCTCTCTGCTTGGAACGCGCCTCCATTGCGGATGCCATTTTGAAGGCTACTTATACTGCCACCTCCTATCGGTATCTCACGAAACTATTGGGGGCTGAACCGGAAATATTCCTCGATGTCCCACAACAAATTCTACATTTTTGCAACAGAAACTGCCCGAGAAAAAGCGTGTTGCATTATTTATTGAAACCTCCCGTACTTTCAAATTCTGCGAGGACATGCGCTTATTGAGTCAGTTGAGCCAGACAAAATATTAGTAAAACAGCTCTCGTGATTGGACGTGACCATGATCACAAGGTGTGTGAGGTTGACTGATTTGTTGGGGTGTTAATGCGGATTGTATAACGTATTTGTGAGCGGTGGTTTCCACACCAAGCCATATGAAGTGGTATATCAGCAGTGCTCATAAAAAAGATTTCTAATGGACAAAGACTGGAGACGAGTGTCACGAGTAATCTATGACACACGGTTTCAAAACGGACAGCAATTGCTGGTCTCAGCGAATACTGGTCCATCTAACCCAAACTCCGATGGAAAACTGTGAAGGGAACTGCGAGCAATTGGTACATGGTATGCAGAATAAAGTGCCTGGTGGATGTACAGTCGGCAGGGCAAGCGTTGGGAGAGCGGTACCAGGTGGAGTTGCAGACAGGCGGACAGTGCGCGGTAGGGGGAAGCAAAGCGCTGGAGGAGAAGTGCCATTGTAAACTAAAGGCTACGCTGATATTTTTTGTAAATATTAAGTGGAGCCTCTCCATGCCCACACCAGTGTGGTGACCATCCGAAAAGACCTACAGTCACCTTCACTTTGGTTAATATCCAAAAATAATGGCGCTGAAAATGTCACAAAAGCTACGTTTCATTTTCACCTGACTTTTTAACCATTCGAAACTTGCAGAGAAGCATAATGAGTGCCGAATTTCGAGTAAAACCTACATTTCTCTTGTTGCCGTGTTGGAACTTGCATCTTTTCCGAAAACACAGCACAGTTCAAACTATGCACAGCTCAGTTTAAAATCTGTCACCTCACCATGCTGTGCAGACGCTATTACAAGAGAGTTCTGAAACAGTCATTTATTAAGTGAAGAACTGAGGGTCTGTGTCTTACGAACAAGTACTCCCTCGGTACAAAAATAAACGGGCAATATCTCCACTTAATTTGTTACTGCATATCTCATATCACCAGCTGTAAGTGATCCTTCAAAATTACTTTATTTCATCGAAAAAGTCTGTAGTTAGTGGAAAAACACAGTAGATAATGAAGTTCCGCAATATACCGTATGAAAAATTCTCTCCTCTTTCCATGTTATAATATGCCAAAATAAAATTTCGCTATCTCAAACCTTTATCAGATATGAGGAATGTTATAAATATTCCATTCTGGCTATATCGCGAATGAGTGCGCTACATACAATGAATTTTTTCGCGAGTGGTGACAAATATAAACCTCTATCCAAGTCTAAAGAGAAATTCAACATGTTAGCTAAATTTCACACGTATTATGTAATATGCAGCAAACGAAAAATCGTAGCGGGCACTATTTTTATTGCAAAGTGTTTGGAATTTCTTGCGGAGTTTTATTTAAAAGCAAATATCGCTTAACTACGACCATTAATGAAATGCCCGGCATGTAAATATGAAGCTGACCTATAAAGCTATAAGTACCACAAAAGTGATTTTATTACCGAATAGTTTCTCTAAAATCGTTTGAGAAGGACTGCAGTACGTGCGCCTCGATCCTGCCATCGCATTGCGTTTCCAACCAACCGAAAGCGGGCAAACAATGTCGACCTCTCCTTCTGAACAAACGAATTAACTCATCCAAAGCTTCAGATGGAAACTGGTCACTGTGCACCAGACGCCGTATCCTGTGCGGAGCCTACCTCTCAAAAGGCTATTGTTTACACTGGCACTTTAAGCTGCAGTATTTCTGCAGCTCAAACAGTTTAAAAACTTGAAAGTATTTGACTGGGTGTGAACAGTGTAATCTGTCGCAGTTTTCACTCTAATCATATGGTTCATGGCGTCGAAAGATTATGGAACCACTCCCAGTACAAACTACATCCTCGGCACACTACTCGTCTCAGTAAATTCTTCATTCGACCGACGGCCCAATGAGGCAGTTACTCCGCTCTACGTGGAGAATGTGGCTCACGCTGGAAGTGGTTCTGTGATGTTTTGGGGTGTTTTTCGTACCATGACTAGGACCAGTCCACTTATTTAGATTGCTATGAACATGAACCACGATGCTCAATTCTACAATATTGTTAGATGGGGGCTATCGTTTCTTCTGAATTTAATCACAGGTGTCCTGCAGCCAGGTTCCCCAGAGGTTCCTCTAATTAAGGTGCCCAAGCTGACTCTTGGTGTCATAATGTGAAATGGAAAAGCTGTAAGTAGGCTGTTTAGGTTTTTATGTTGGTAATATCACATAGCGCTCTGTATGAAAATCACTGACTGTGCTGTGTGCAGTCTGTGGCTGGTTTGCATTGTTGGAATATTTGCCATTATACTGTTGGGCAGTTGGATGTGAACAGCGCGTAGCGTTACGCAGTTGGAGGTGAGCCGCCAGCAGTGGTGGATGTGGGGGGAGAGATGGCGGAGTTTTGAGAGCGGATGATCTGGACGTGTGTCCATGAGAGAGAGTAAATTTGTAAGACTGTATATCATGAACTGATATATATATATATATATATATATATATATATATATATATATATATATATATATATATATATATAACTTTTGAACACTATTAAGGTAAATACATTGTTTATTCTCTATCAAAATCTTTCATTTGCTAACTATGCCTATCAGTAGTTAGTGCCTTCAGTAGTTAGAATCTTTTATTTATGTGGCAGTATTGGCATTCGCTGTATTGCAGTAGTTCGAGTAACGAAGATTTTTGTGAGGTAAGTGATTCATGAAAGGTATAGGTTATTGTTAGTCAGGGCCATTCTTTGGTAGAGATTATTGAAAGTCAGAGGGCGTTGCGCTAAAAATATTGTGTGTCAGTTTAGTGTTGATCAGAACAGGTAAAGAGCGAAATGTCTGAGTACGTTCAGTTCTGCTCAGCTGTTTGAAAATCAAATAATGTAATAGATTTAATAGCATAGTAATTCATTAATTTTCTAAGGGGACATTTCATATGGCGACCCTGCCAGGATACCTCACTGGAATCTTCTGATTTTTTCTTGTAGTTTGTGTAATTAGTGTAGCTATTGTTTATTGCTAGCACATAATTATAAAGAGAATTTCCTTTGTAGTTGTAGTTTTTCATTGTTGTACAATAAAACAGTTGTGGCTCGCTTGTAGATTGGCACCAAGTATTTTGCAGGTGTGCTTGTAATTAACTAGATATTATTTGCAGTGCTATGTTAATGTGTTTTCTTATTTTACACTTCAAATTGTGCTTTTCTGTGTTATCATGTGAAATATTGTGACAATTATGACATGTGAAAAATGTGATACTAGGCTCCAAAGTAAACTGAGAAATGACAGTAAAGACGAAAGCAGTGTGCCAGCACCACCATGTAATGCATTAACAGACATTCAAAGTAGTAATTTGGTAATTGTGGAAAGGGAAATGGAGCGGGTGGCAAATCATGGTGTAGACAGTGAAACAATTAGTGAGCAGGGAAGCATTATCGTTAGATCGGTCGGCAACGGCTCGCCTCAGGAATCCGAAATGAGAGGACACAATCTTGAAAATACTGTAGATTCAGGTTTTACGTCCTTACCGTTTTCTCAGATAAGTCAAGACACATTTTCTGCTTAGCAAAATGCGGATATTGCCGGTTCAAATGCACTGTCGAATAGCACTGAGGAACATGTTTCAGACACCAGTGCATTGTTATTGCAATTAATACAACAAATGGGACAAAGGCTTCAAAAGTTAGATACAACACTTGAACAAAATCTGAAACAAATGGGACAAGTACTTCAAAAGTTAGACACAATGGAACAAAATCTTCAAAAGTTAGACACAATGGAACAAAATCTTCAAAAGTTAGACACCACACTTGAACAAACACGTGAAGATTTAACTACTGAGTTACATAACATCGAATCGAAATGTCAAAAAGTCTGTAATGACGTAAGAACACAAATTTGTGAGCATTTTCAACCTATTTTTTCGCGGCATGAAAATGCATTACAGAATCACGAAGCAGCCATAAAAGAACTGCAAACTATTGTTCATGAAAATCACGAGACCATGAGGGCTAAAACTTACTCAGTTGCATCTACCGATTCAGTTACGCAACTTGCAAAAACTCAGGAAACTTCAAGGACACAGTAGATACTCTGAAAATGGGTTCAGAAAGACACATGGAGGAAATTAGTTCATTATCACAGAAAGTAGTCGAACTTTCGGATCAGCTAAATAATTTATCTACGAAGGTAGATGATAATCTGAATGACACAAGACCGGTAGTCTTTAATGACATAGAAGAGTACGAAGAAATTAGGAAATTCAAACAAAATCAGAATCAAATTAATACGCAACACCAAAGAGAAATCCGGGAAGTACAGGATCAGTTGACACAGGTAATACAAGAATTATATATTTCAGAGGACGCTCGCGCTCCAATACGGGAAGAGGGACATAGAAATACGGAAGAGCCACAAAATAAAAACACAGGGCACTTCGGAAATTATGAAAGAAATTGGCAAGGTACACCGAATTTTGAGATGGAACCGCCGAAACGACGTAACAATGACCGACATGCGACTCGCCAACATGATGATTTTGACTAAAAGCTGTTTATTACTACACGTAAATTCAAAACATTTAAGAATTCCGTCAACGACATTCATCCACAAGCGTGGCTTCATCAATTCTCTCATTGTTTTCCTCCCAACTGGTCATTAGAGCACAGATTAGAATTTATGTGTGGCTATTTAGAGAATGAACCAGCTGTAAGAAAGCGATCGGTCATTCACGATTGTCACAGTGAAGGAGAATTTTATCATGCCTTCCTCTCAACATATTGGTCTCAAGCTAGACCAAGTAAAACATAACATCATAATGATGAAACATTTCGAACAACCTGAATTTTCCAGTCTTGTGAAATATTTTGAAGACATGTTGCACAAGAATCAGTACCTGTCAAACCCATACATAGCCCACACTACTTCTTCAAGACTGCATGGAAATCCACTAATTCCGTGTGCATTTTCTTTTACTGCTCAGACTTTGTGCATAAAATTTATGTAAGTATACTGTTTAGGTTTTTATGTTGGTAACGTCACGTAGCGCTCTTATGAAAATCACTGACTGTGCTGTGTGGAGTCTGTGGCTGCATTGTTGGAATATTTGCCATTGTAGTGTTGGGCAGTTGGATGTGAACAGCGCGTAGCGTTGCGCAGTTGGAGGTGAGCCGCCAGCAGTGGTGGATGTTGGGAGAGAGATGGCGGAGTTTTGAGAGCGGATGATCTGGACGTGTGTCCATGAGAGAGAGAGTAAATTTGTAAGACTGTATATCATGAACTGATATATATATATATATATATATATATATATATATATATATATATATACTCCTGGAAATTGAAATAAGGACACCGCGAATTCATTGTCCCAGGAAGGGGAAACTTTATTGACACATTCCTGGGGTCAGATACATCACATGATCACACTGACAGAACCACAGGCACATAGACACAGGCAACAGAGCATGCACAATGTCGGCACTAGTACAGTGTATATCCACCTTTCGCAGCAATACAGGCTGCTATTCTCCCATGGAGACGATCGTAGAGATGCTGGATGTAGTCCTGTGGAACGGCTTGCCATGCCATTTCCACCTGGCGCCTCAGTTGGACCAGCGTTCATGCTGGACGTGCAGACCGCGTGAGACGACGCTTCATCCAGTCCCAAACATGCTCAATGGGGGACAGATCCGGAGATCTTGCTGGCCAGGGTAGTTGACTTACACCTTCTAGAGCACGTTGGGTGGCACGGGATACATGCGGACGTGCATTGTCCTGTTGGAACAGCAAGTTCCCTTGCCGGTCTAGGAATGGTAGAACGATGGGTTCGATGACGGTTTGGATGTACCGTGCACTATTCAGTGTCCCCTCGACGATCACCAGTGGTGTACGGCCAGTGTAGGAGATCGCTCCCCACACCATGATGCCAGGTGTTGGCCCTGTGTACCTCGGTCGTATGCAGTCCTGATTGTGGCGCTCACCTGCACGGCGCCAAACACGCATACGACCATCATTGGCACCAAGGCAGAAGCGACTCTCATCGCTGAAGACGACACGTCTCCATTCGTCCCTCCATTCACGCCTGTCGCGACACCACTGGAGGCGGGCTGCACGATGTTGGGGCGTGAGCGGAAGACGGCCTAACGGTGTGCGGGACCGTAGCCCAGCTTCATGGAGACGGTTGCGAATGGTCCTCGCCGATACCCCAGGAGCAACAGTGTCCCTAATTTGCTGGGAAGTGGCGGTGCGGTCCCCTACGGCACTGCGTAGGATCCTACGGTCTTGGCGTGCATCCGTGCGTCGCTGCGGTCCGGTCCCAGGTCGACGGGCACGTGCACCTTCCGCCGACCACTGGCGACAACATCGATGTACTGTGGAGACCTCACGCCTCACGTGTTGAGCAATTCGGCGATACGTCCACCCGGCCTCCCGCATGCCCACTATACGCCCTCGCTCAAAGTCCGTCAACTGCACATACGGTTCACGTCCACGCTGTCGCGGCATGCTACCAGTGTTAAAGACTGCGATGGAGCTCCGTATGCCACGGCAAACTGGCTGACACTGACGGCGGCGGTGCACAAATGCTGCGCAGCTAGCGCCATTCGACGGCCAACACCGCGGTTCCTGGTGTGTCCGCTGTGCCGTGCGTGTGATCATTGCTTGTACAGCCCTCTCGCAGTGTCCGGAGCAAGTATGGTGGTTCTGACACACCGGTGTCAATGTGTTCTTTTTTCCATTTCCAGGAGTATATATATATATATATATATATATATATATATATATATATATATATAACTTTTGAACACTATTAAGGTAAATACATTGTTTATTCTCTATCAAAATCTTTCATTTGATAACTATGCCTATCAGCAGTTAGTGCCTTCAGTAGTTAGGATCTTTCATTTAGCTGGCAGTATTGGCGCTCGCTGTATTGCAGTAGTTCGAGTAACGAAGATTTTTGTGAGGTAAGTGATTCATGAAAGGTATAGGTTATTGTTAGTCAGGGCCATTCTTTGGTAGCGATTATTGAAAGTCAGATTGCGTTGCGCTAAAAATATTGTGTGTCAGTTTAGTGTTGATCAGAACCGGTAAAGAGCGAAATGTCTCAGTACGTTCAGTTCTGCTCAGCTGTTTGAAAATCAAATAATGTAAGAGGTTTATCAGCACAGTAGATCATTAATTTTCTAAGGGGACGTTTCAAAGCGAAGGAACAACCTCAGCTGTACCAAGACCAGACAGACCTCGCGTGCAGACGGACAGGGCTACTGAGCATTGCACCGGTCGTAAAAAATTGCCTAAAATCAACGGAAGGAATCACTGTTGAGTTCTACAGTCCTATCAGCAGTCTAGCTGCACAGTGATTGTGCATAGAGAGTTGAAAGAATGGGTTTCAATGGTCGAGAAGTTCCTCATAAGCCACGAATTTTTGTAGTAAATGCTAATCTGCGTTTGAGTTGGTACTGCATAAAGAGCGACGCCACTGGACATGCCGCTACGGTTGCAGGTTCGAATCCTGCCTCGGGCATGGGTGTGTGTGATGTCCTTAGGTTAGTTAGGTTTAAGTAGTTCTAAGTTCTAGGGGACTGATGACCTCAGATGTTAAGTCCCATAGTGCTCATAGCTATTTGAACCATTTTTTTGCCACTGGACAGTGGATTGCTGGAAATGAGTGATTTGGGGGGATGCACCACGCTGTATCCTGTTGCAATCCGATGTAATGGTTTGGGTTTGGCGGAACGTCACGGTATTTCAGCTGTCATCTTTTGTAGAGCCAACAGGAAAGTACAGAAAATGCAGTTAAGATATGGTCCCGTTCTTGCTCTGAAGAGAACGCTAAATGCAGATGGGTATGAACACATCTTACAGCACTGTGTACTGCGTACAGGGGAACAGTTCGAAGGCGGTTAGGTTAGGTTTGTATCAGCATGACACTTTCACCCTGCTATAAAGCAGTATGTATATGGGTATGGTTTGTGGACAAGAACATCCCCACAATGTGCTGGCCTGCCCAGAGACCCGAAATAAACCCAGTGGGACATCTCTGGGATGAATTAGAACGTCGACATAGGTTCATACCGAAATGTGCTGTATCACTACCTTCCCAGGTTTCAGGTCTCTTTGAAGGATACGTTGTCATTCTTCCACAGCCATCCAGACACCCCAATGAAATCCGCCATGAAGGCGACGACTGGACGCACCCCAAAATTACTGTCCGTTAGTATATATCTGGATACTTTTGGTCAGATAATGTATGATAGTGAACATACTGTTTGTATATGTACTAATAGCAATTAATTTCTTCGATGACTGTAAAGCCTTTGTTGCTTGTGTTTGTACCTTAATGAATAACAACATCTTTCTCGTTTACGTTAGACAGTGCGCTAATAACCAGAAACCTATTACGCAAAATAAATAATAAGTGGAAAAAGTGACACTAAATTGCATTTTTCTCGATAAAAATGTTTCACCAAATACAACAGTAAATTCAACACAAAAAACACTTTTCTATTTTGTGAACTTAGTTTGTAATAAACTTTAAAAACGCTTGTACAGAAAATCTCTGATATTTTTATATCCAGAACTGACAGAATGAACTGAAATGTAATCAACATGTCGCGATAGGTTGTATAGCACATTATGTAAAGTCCTGTGACATTTGTTGCTACTGCGGCCTGTTAATGGGGCTGTACTGGCACCTGCCATTATTCCCAGCCTTATCGCCCTACTACACATGGTGAGTATATTATCAAAATGTTGAGCATATCCACAACGTTACTGAAATTGTTCTGTTTGCTAAATGAACATCTAGAAAAGCACAAATGGATTTCAAATGAAAAGTGAGTTTAATGAGTCAGTGAACTCTTTCGGGCTACCATAGCAATATCTTTTATTCTTTTACGCAGAATTCCAATTTACTCAGACTCACAGTGACATAGAATCAGAAGGCTGAAGTGGTCAGGCATTTTCTGAAACTGCTTGGTACTTCCTTAAAACAGTGTCGACGTCCGTTCAGTCTATAATAGTTCTTGTGGACTGGAAATAGCTAGGAATCATCGCAAAAATGCAAAATAAATCATCAAATGTACAACTCTGAATACTGCCCTTTCTTTTTTGTAATTTCCAGAAACGCGAGGATACGTGTTCTTGAAGGGTCTTGTGATTCGAGACAATAGACTCCACCTCTGCTATGACACGCGTTTTTGATGTTCATGAACATAGAAACCGTTTTGGCACTGGGACAAAAAATCTTGCTCCACTCCGTAGCTTGTTGAACATAACGCTAACCAGGCCCGATGGGGATGCAGCAGACAGAGTCCAGTTGCCAGACCGCGCTCGTAGGGAGCTGTCTCTGGTTCGTGGCCTGGTGAAGACAGCGTCACACGTTCTGCGATGACCGGCACAGACTGTGCGTTATCAGACAGCTCAGCAGTGATAAACGATGACGGGCTGCATCTGCGGGCTTAAATTCGGATTATCAGTGCTGCCGGTTACACGGTTACAGAAGAGCCATGTTTTTGGGGTCTCGTCGAAACGTCTGGAACGGGGACGTTGTCGGAGGTGTGACTTGATCGGCAGTCCTATCGGTCACACTGCTACAGCCACGTGACGTCCCCGCCCGCTAGCTTGTGCCAGCGTAGACTATGGGCGCAGCGCCTCCGCTGGCGTTGTCGCGTTAGCAGGCGCGATGCCCGGTGGTCTGGTTCCGGCACGCGTGACACAGGGGTGACCACGCAGTTCAGTGACCAGCTTCTGCTCTTTGGCTGTGACCTCGTTACTTCTCTGGGCACTATCTTCTGCTACAAGTTCTGTTACAAACCCTCCTACCTACGGAAAAGAATTCGACCTCCGATTTTGGATAAAACGTAGGCACTATTTTATTTACAGTTATATTCATCTCAGATTTCGAATTTTACTCCCAATGTCAGTTTACCTTTATCACTATCTCCTCTTCTTTTCATTATTGATCACTCTAGCACCTGGCTCCCTCTGAAACTCTGGTCTGGTGCCGATACTGAGCACTGTGAGATTTGGCCGCAGGCCGGTGTGACCGAGTGGTTCTAGGCGCTTCAGTCTGGAACCGCGCCACCGCTACGGTCGCAAGTTCGAATCCTGCCTCGAGCATGGATGTGTGTGATGTCCTTAGGTTAGTCAGGTTGAAGTTCAAATGGCTCTGAGCACTATGGGACTTGACTTCTGAGGTCATCAGTCCCCTAGAACTTAGAACTACTTAAACCTAACTAACCTAAGAACATCATATGTGGTGTCACCGCTAGACACCACACTGGCTAGGTGGTAACTTAAATCGGCCGCGGTCCTGTAGTACATGTCGGACCCGCGTGTCGCCACTGTGTTATCGCAATCCTAGCGCCACCACATGGCAGGTCACAAGACACGGACATGACCTCGCCCCAGTTGTACGGACGACATAGCTTGCGACCAGACCTACCAAGTCTTCCTCTCATTTGCCGAGAGACTGATAGAATAGCCTTCAGCTTATTCCATAGCTACTACCTAGCAAGGCGCCATTTGTATCAGTGCTTATAGCTTACTACTATTCAAGAGATGTATTCCAACAAGAGAATAAAGTTAAGTATATTATTCCAGCTACGTACTTTTCTTCTTATTCATTAATAAGTCTCATGTTCCAGTACTTCACGCCCGTCTGCGTTAGTTTAGCGTGCACTTTCAGCCACTTCGATCTACAAGGTGTTGGCCCAGCTGCCGACACATCACATGGCGACGAGAGAAAGTGTTTTTTCTTTTTTTCTGCTTTGGACTGATTTGTTCTTTTTCCCTTTTTGTGCTCTGATTTGCTTGTGTCATGGCTTCGCCACAATCTCCAGATGTACTGTCCGAATTTTTTCGCTTGCAGAATCAGCAGACGCAGGCGTTATTGGAAGCCCTTGGACAGCTCGTCCAGGGTCAACGGGCGCTGCAAACCGATGCGGCAGCCGCCGCTTCATCGCTACCGCAGCCACACAACGCTGTCGCACCGCCATTTAGGCCCTTTGAGGCCGAGTGCGAAACATGGACTGAGTGGGCCAGCCAGTTCCAGTTTCATCTCGCCGCATACAGAATTCAAGGTAAAGAGCGGCAGCCGTTTTTGCTTTCTTGTGTCGGTGTGTCTACCTACCGTGTGATAGTGAAATTGTTTCCCCGACGCGACGTAGCAACTCTGACCTACGAGGAAATTTTGTCGGCTTTAGATGCCTATTTCAAAGAAACAGTAAATGTAGTTGCAAAACGGTATACGTTTTTTCGTACAAAACGTACGGCCGGTCAGACTAATAGGGAGTGGGTTGCAACTTTGCAAGGACTTACTAGAGACTGTGCGTTTGCCTGTGAATGTGGCCTCCCATATTCAGATACAATGGTGCGTGATGCAATAGCACAGAACGTTTCTGATGTTCGCATAAGGGAACAGATTTTGAAACTAGTTAATCCCTCCCTTCAACAAGTGATAGACATATTGGATAGGCAAGACACACTTGACTTTGCTCAGGACTCATTTGAAACTTCGCCAGCAGTGTGTCACATTAATCGGCCCGCCGGGCCCGCTGCACGGGACGCTAAGCGGCCCTCGCGCCCATCGCAGCAGCGGCCGCCTAGATTGCAAACACGTGCGCCGCGTCAGCAAGCAACTGCAGTGAAATCATGCCCGCGGTGTGCAACTAGACATTCGCGTGAAAATTGCCCGTCACGCCAAGCTATTTGCTTTTACTGTCAAAAGAAAGGACATGTTCAAAGTGTTTGCCAGAAGAAGCTTAGATCAGACAATCGCAATAATTCCAGGCCTTTTGCTTCGCACCGGAATCGCACCCAGGACAATCAGGCTCGTGGACCTTCGCCCATGGACATTAATGTAGTTCATTCCCACCCGTCCAGTGACACTTTAGCTAACAGTGACTGTGTTCGTCCCACCCAAAGTGTGTGTCGACGTCGCAGGAAATCCCGTAAAGTCGCAAGTGCTTCTGTACCTGTATCAGTTCAAATTGCACGTGACAGTCGCTCTTGTCGTCAGCAGGACAATAAACTTTTTGTGGACTTAGACTTTGAAGGCAAAGTGATCCCATTCCAGCTCGATACCGGAGCTGCAGTTTCATTGATTAATCACGACACGTACAAACAACTGGGCCAACCGCCATTGCGTGCCGCAAATGTTAAGTTACATGGTTACTCGGGACAGCAGATCCCTGTGTTAGGACAGTGCAGCCTTCTTGCAACATACAAGGGACAAACAAAACTTGTATCATTTTACGTTCTTCGTTCTTCTAGTGCAGTGAACTTGTTTGGTTTAGATTTGTTTCAATTGTTTAATTTGTCTATAGTAAATCAGGTCCTATCAGTGAATCAGACTGTGCCTTCCGCCAGTGTTTCTAGTCTTTGTGAAGAATTTGCAGACATTTTTGCACCAAGCCTTGGTTGCGCTAAGAACTATGCTGCACATTTGGAATTGAAAGACAACGCGCAACCGAAATTTTTCAGAGCGCGCAATGTTCCCCACGCATTGCGTGATGAGGTCGCAAGAACATTGGCCGAGTTAGAATCTCAAGGTGTAATTGAACGTGTGCAGGCTTCTCTCTGGGCCTCACCCTTAGTAATTTTGCCAAAACCTTCCGGAAAATTGAGACTTTGTGTGGACTTCAAGGCCACTGTGAATCCACAACTTGTGACTGCTACTTTTCCTTTGCCCCGCCCGGAAGATCTTTTTGACAAACTGTGCCCGGGAAAATATTTTTCCAAATTGGACCTAGCTGATGCGTACTTGCAGATACCTGTGGACGAAGAATCCCAGCGCGTCTTGGTGGTAAACACGCATCTTGGCTTGTATCGCTTCAAAAGACTGCCATTCGGGTGTGCATCCGCCCCTGCATTGTTTCAGCAATATTTACAAACTGTGTGTGCGTCGGTCCCTACTGCTGCGAACTATCTGGACGATATTGTGATCTCAGGACAGACAGAAGCAGAACATTTGCAAAATCTCCGAACATTATTTCAGGTATTGCGTCAGAATGGTCTTCGCTTGAGAAAGGACAAATGTGTGTTTTTTGCTCGGGACTTACCCTACCTGGGGCATGTCATAAATGCCCAAGGTATACATCCGAGTCCAGAGCACCTCCGTGCCATACAGGACTTACCTGCTCCGCAGAATTTGAAACAGCTACAGAGTGTGTTGGGTAAAATAAATTATTATCATCAATTTTTGCGCAATGCTTCTTCCATTTCAGCTCCGCTTCATCGCTTACGCCGTAAAGGTGTTCCGTTCGTCTGGACGACGGAATGCGAACGCGCCTTTCGCCAGTTGAAATCGGCGTTACTTTCAAATACTTGCCTTACGCCGTTCGATCCCCGAAAACCCCTTTTGTTGATGGTAGATGCATCGGATTTCGGGATCGGTGCTGTGCTTGCACACAAAGATGGCTCGCATGATCGCCCTATTGCCTTTGCGTCAAAATTGCTCTCTTCTGCGCAAAGAAATTATTCACAAATAGAGAAAGAAGCTTTAGCTCTCGTGTTTGGTGTTACCAAGTTCCATGACTTCTTGTATGGTCGTCACTTTACCATCATCACGGACCACAAACCTTTGACATCGCTTTTTCATCCGACCAAGCCTGTACCTCCACGTACAGCGCAGAAATTCATTCGCTGGTCACTTTTTCTCTCGCAGTACCGCTACGATATCTTGTATCGGTCCACTGCTAAGCACGGCAACGCTGATGCGTTGTCCCGTTTGCCTGTTGCTGAGGATAAGGCATTCGATTCTTCCGAACTTGCTTGCATGTTCATTGATTCGGAAGCCGCTGACGTGGTCGCATCGTTTCCGATTGATTTTCGTCGTGTAGCTACAGCCACAGCTGCTGACCCTGTCCTTGCTACTGTTTTGCGTTTTGTTGCTACGCAATGGCCCTTGTCAAAGTCACGGATCGAGGATCCGTTGGTTCGCCGTTTTTTTTTGCTCACAATGAGAGACTTTTTGTACGACGTGGTGTTTTGTTGTTGCGTTCCGATAATGATCAATCCCGAGTCGTAGTCCCACGTTCGTTACAGTCCTCTGTCTTAAAGCTTCTCCACCAAGGACATTGGGGTATAGTGCGTACGAAACAACTTGCTCGTCAGCACTGTACTTGGTTCGGAATCGATGCTGCGATTACGAATATGTGCTCCTCTTGCGTGGCGTGTGCAGAACAACAATCCGCACCGCCGCGGAAATTCTTTGCATGGCCGAAAGCCACTTCCCCTTGGCAACGCTTGCACATAGATTTTGCTGGTCCATTCTGGAATGCTCGATGGTTGGTTGTGGTCGATGCTTTCAGTAATTTTCCTTTAGTTGTCCGGATGTCTTCCACGACGTCTTCTGCCACAATCCAAGCCTTGTCTGCTATCTTTTGCATTGAGGGTCTTCCGCAGACTATTGTTTCCGACAATGGCCCACAATTCATGTCCGCAGAATTTCAGTCATTCTGCAAGGCCAATGGTATTCAACATCTGACGTCCGCGCCGTTTTCGCCTCAGTCAAACGGTGCCGCTGAACGATTGGTCCGGACTTTCAAGTCACAGATGTTGAAATTGAAAGAATCGCATTCTCGGGAGGACGCTTTGTTACTCTTTTTGTCATCGTATCGCTCTCAGCCCCGCGATGGTCGCTCGCCGGCTGAATTGCTCCATGGTCGATCTCATCGCACCCTGATGTCTTTGCTGCATCCGCCACATCAGGTTCCTGTGCAGCGGCAGACTCCTGTTTTTGCTCCTGGCGACGTTGTCTATTATCGCAACTATCGCGGTTCACAGCGTTGGCTCGCAGGGCGCATTCTTCGCTGCATTGGCCGCGCGATGTATTTGGTTTTGGGGGCCTCTGGTGAGGTGCGTCGGCATCTCAATCAGCTGCGCCTCTGTCGTCGCCTGGGTTCTGCCGCTCCCCGTCTGCTTTCAGCGACGGAGCCGTCAGGTCAGCGCCTTGGGGACCCACCTACTGGCTCGCCTCATCCCCAGGTGTTACCGACGCTGCCTTCCATTTTGCCTCATGGCGTCGCGCCGCCGCCGCAGCCGCTGCCGGCGCCGCCCGCAGCGGACGCTTCGCTGCAGCCGCCTGGCGCCTCCCTGGGTCACGCGCCGCCGCTCGCTTCCCGTGACCAGCCGTCCTCCGCCATGGACCTCTTGCCCGCTCCGGACCAGATGTCGTCATCGCGCGTCGGATTCCCCGACGCAATGGAGGTCGACCCTTCGGCCCCTCCGGTGTCATTACGTGCGCATACACCGCATGTTGACGTGCACGCTGGACTAGGTTTTCAGGCGTTTCCTGGCTCCCCTCGGACCGAATGGCCGGGTGCGGGTGGCACAGCCTCGCCTGTTGTTAGGCTCCCCACCTCATCGCATACGTCAACATGGGGTCCTCCCCACGGCGGGCGGAAGCCTTATCTCACGACCGTTCGCCGATTTGCGGGGGAGGAATGTGGTGTCACCGCTAGACACCACACTGGCTAGGTGGTAACTTAAATCGGCCGCGGTCCTGTAGTACATGTCGGACCCGCGTGTCGCCACTGTGTAATCGCAATCCTAGCGCCACCACATGGCAGGTCACAAGACACGGACATGACCTCGCCCCAGTTGTACGGACGACATAGCTTGCGACCAGACCTACCAAGTCTTCCTCTCATTTGCCGAGAGACTGATAGAATAGCCTTCAGCTTATTCCATAGCTACTACCTAGCAAGGCGCCATTTGTATCAGTGCTTATAGCTTACTACTATTCAAGAGATGTATTCCAACAAGAGAATAAAGTTAAGTATATTATTCCAGCTACGTACTTTTCTTCTTATTCATTAATAAGTCTCATGTTCCAGTACTTCACGCCCGTCTGCGTTAGTTTAGCGTGCACTTTCAGCCACTTCGATCTACAAGGTGTTGGCCCAGCTGCCGACACATCATCATACACATCCATGCCCGAGGCAGGATTCGTACCCGCGACCGTAGCGGTCGCGCGGTTCCAGACTGTCGCGCCTAGAACCGCTCGGCCATCCGGCCAGCTAAGTTTAAGTAGTTCATAGTGTTCTGTCGTTACTATGTCTGGCTGCTGCAAAAATAGAGACCCACCACTCAACCGAATTCCCTTGATAAATTGTACCACTTTTTATGTGCCCCACAATCTCAGGAACACCGCAACCAGCAAGTCTTGCTTTTCATGTTCACCTACGTTGCAGCTACGTAGTATCAGAAACATAAGGCTGCCCCATGCACACACAACTGACTATGTTCTTGAAAGCGGTTTGGAAACGGAAGTTCACAAAGCAGTTAACATAATGTGTTCCGCAATGATGAAAATGTAGCAAAACTGATCCATAAAATTTCACCGCACGGTTCTTGAAGTACACTTGCTGCAGACTCTTAATTTTTCTGAGATCAAACATAATGAGGTATTTAGTACAAAGCGACTCTTCCGTGCTAACCAGCATGGATTCCGAAAACATTGCTAGTGCGAAAATCGACTCGCGCTTCTCTCACATGACATCTTTAAAACCATGGATTAATATAGTCAGGTAGAAGCTGTGTTTGTTGACTTCCAAAGGTTATATGCGGTATCATGCGAAATTTGTGACTGGACTAAGGTTTCCTTGGGGGTAAGGACGCAGCATGTTATCTTGGATGGAAAGTTACCAACAGATGTAGAAACATTCCGACGCGTACTTAGTACTTCTCGACGATTCCGCAGTTATCTGCAATGAAATAATGTATGAAATAAGGTGCAGAAGCATTCAGACAGATCTCGATAAGATTTCAGACTAGTACAAAGATTGGCTGCTTGTTCTAGATGTTCAGAAATGTAAAACTTGAAACTTCCCCCTTGAATGTAAAGAAAGACTGTGCTGGTAAATTTCTATGTTATTTGATACTGAAACAGCCGAGTAAAACTGAACGTACTTAGACAGTTTTCTCTTTACTTATTCTGATCATTTCTAAACTGACACACAATATTTTAGCTCAACACAATCTGACCTTAAATAATTACTACAAAAGAATAGCCCTGACTAACAATAACCTACTGTAGGCATATAGTTAGCAAATGAAGGATTTTGATATAGAACAAACAATTTATTTATCTTAACAGTGTTCAAAAGTCATTATCTATCGTGGCATCCAGTTCGACAAATTTCCTTTTTCTGGCGGACACACGTCCAGATCGTCGGTTCATATTAACACCTCAAAACTCTGGCACCTCTCTCTCCACATCCACCACTGCTGGCGGCTCACCTCCAACTGCACAACGCTATGCGCTGTTCGCATCCAACTGCCCAACACTACACTAGCGAATAATCCAACAATGAGTCCAAACAACCACACAGTGCAGTCAGAGATTTTAATACAGAGCGCTACGTGGTGTCACCAATATAACCTAAACGACCTACTTTAAAAATGAGCAGTTCAAAAGTGAAAAAACGTAGTTTTTCCCTCTGACTACAACGTCTCAAGTGGAACTCATACAGACACTTGGGTGCAACAATTTGTAAGATATCAGATTTCACAGGCTATGTAGTACCCCATTCCAAAGAGGACTAACTGAAAATCCTGATCTGGCAGACAATTGAAGAGAAACTCATACTATACCGCAAAAACCCGCTTACACATTTATGAAATGACAGCATTTCCGGCATCGAATTTGCTAGTGTCTTTCATGATGCCATTGGGAACTTGCAACTGCAAGAGATCTAATGTAGTTACGTACATCATTGACAAAAATGGGAAATTTCAAGAGCTTGCATATGATCAAGAAACTAAATAAGCAACATCTTACTTATCGTGCATGAGAGCAGGCCACAAATCCTTCCATCAGCAATATACTGTGATAGGCCAAAATAAAACTTTTGACAAATGTTCATGCTTTAAGTTGGTACAAAGCAGTAGAAAAGCAGTAGTAGGAACCAGAACACACCCAACGCAAGTCAACTGTAATAAATTAGTCATAGCACTGGCAACCGCTAGTTTCTTTGTAACTCATTTGATCTAGGCTGTTCCAGGTGAGATAACACATGCCTTTGTATGTTATTGCTTTTTCAGGTCTTTACTACCTTTTACATTGCTATATTACTTGCACGTTTCCATTTAAACAACTGTTATTATGACACACTTTCAAAGTTTGACGTACTTTCCAAATAAAACGCATGAGCGTTTTACGCGTATATGTCCTTTAAGCTCCTGGAACAATGTCATTCTCCACTATTATTTCAGTACTACCCTTTTCCCCGTGACTTAGCCGGCGTGCGCGTTCGTCCCTATATTGTACACATCCCACCATAGCCCTATGCCCACCTGCTACAATCCTCCTCCCTCCCTCTCTGCGCAGGAGACTGGAGTATTTATTTATTCCAATCTGTATTTGTAAACGAAATACTGTGTCATATCGAGAAAATGCCCTTCCCACGTACCGCATGTCCCGCAGCGTAGATATTACGAACTACTCACAGACAGAATTATGCAAACTGAAGAGCACATACGTAGGTATGCCAACCACATTAAGAAAAGTAGTACGAAATATATACAATTCACTGTAGTATCTATTTAACTCAATACCTGATTGTAAACTATGTTTTTCGTTACGTCTTCAGGCGCTAGGATGTATAAATTCAAGGGAAGGCCCATATTGGAGGAAGCGATTCATAGATGTCCGTGGGAGAAACAGGGAGATGACACACACACACACACACACACACACACACACACACACACACACACCTCAGTGTGCGATACTCCGCCATTGTGCCTCATTAATCGTAATCTAAAATGTAAGTCGCACTGGAAATTGCAGTCTCCCGAAGGTGAAGGGGGTCCTTTAGAACAAGCGGTATTCGTGGGATGTACACCGTTTCACCTTCTCCCTTGTGTTGTTAAAGAGGCAGCTTCCATCACATTGGCCAGCATCCTCGTACTAACAGCCGTGTTTCGTTGTCAATATTCTTTGCATCAAGGTTTTGAGTAAAAGGCGATGCGGCGGCAGACCAGCAGGATCAAACGAGTTCAGGAACTCCGCTGGGAACTGTACGGCCTCATCGACATCTGCCACCGTATCAACTGACTTGCACTCAGTACCTGCACCTGGTAGCAAGGCTAGTACCTCAATGTTTATTTTCTTGACGTCGCCATTTCTAAGAGCAAGAATAACCTTCTCTCGCTACTAGTGTATTGCGTAAAAGTTCTTTGAAATATTCGGGCAGATGAGTTCTGTAAGCTCTGAAATGGAAGATACCAAAACGCAAAAATCAAAAGGCAATTACATGTGGCCAAATGAATCGATGGATGCTCAATCTTCTCCAATTGCTAGTAGCTTTTCGGAGAACAGTTATGCTGTCTCATCCCTCAGACGTACTGTGACGTTTTGTTTCTACGTCACTTTTCGCACTATGTGATGACCGGAAGAGTTTGACAAAAGTCTTCACATAGAAGTACCACATCTCCTCCCATCGTTTAGTTGTTACCTCATAAAACTCACTGAGTGACGCCCGGCGCCTCGATAGCTTTCTTGTGCTTCAAGGCGCACTCATCCCAAACGATTATTTTACATGACTTGAGCACCAACGCACTACAGCTTGGTTGTACCAAGAAGGAATTCTGCGTTTAGCAACAACGTGCACAGCTGTGAGGAATGAAGGAATCTGTATTGGTACACGACTGTTGCGCTGGAACAAATAAGAGCAAGTTATGCATTCGTGTGCAGGCCGCCGGAGCCTCGCTCACCTGCCTCACTAGATTTAGTGAGAAGAATTTGTCAACGGCTCTGTGGAAACGTGTCAGTGTCACTGAGGCTAAGTTGAGGTTTCTACCGAAACGCCTCAGAGTCACTGATGTTATGTTGACGAATTTCGTTTTGATTCTGTAGTCGATGGCGCTTCGCAGTTGAAAACTGTCTGAAACGTTCCCAACTTCCAGGACTTTCCTCATTCTGTATTGACTGCTGGAGTTTTTTTGTCGCCACAATATATGTATTAATGGTTCGTCACCTGCATCTTCGTCGCTGCGCGGGGTAGCCGCGCTGTTTAGGGCGTCTTTTATCGCGCGTCCCCCCCCCCCCCCCCCACCCCGTCGGAGGTTCTTCGAGTCCTCCCACGGGCATGAGTGTGTGTGTTGTCCTTAGCGTAAATTAGTTTAAGTTTGAGTAAGAAGTGTGTAAGCCTAGGGACCCATGACCTCAGTAGGTTGGCCACGTAGAACTTACCACAAATTTCCAAATTTTCCATCTCTGTCTCTATCCATCTCAAATCTTCAGTCTTTCCATTTCCTCCATCTAACTCTCCCTGTCTCTCCAACTCCTCCTGTTTCTGCATTTATCTCCGGCTCCCACCCATCTGTCCATCCATCTCCTCCTCCCCCCTTTCTTGGTCCATCTCATCCTCCCCCCTTGCAGCATCAATTTCCTTCTACCCCCTCTCTTTGCTCACCTGTGCACACCTGCACATGTAACCCCTACAGAACACGCCCATAGTAGCAGCAGAACATGCCTGTCATCAGGACAGCCTGGATGTGAGGGGCTCAAGATCGTTTTCACGGTTGTCTTTGCACCTCTGTGATGTAGTAGGGTCTACCCCCACAGTAGTTATTGCCAGATAGCAAGTAGTATGTGTACTATGTTAGGTTGACATGCTGGACATATCCAAACAAATTACAAAAATGTACATATGAGTGCATGTACATATGAATGTATGTATGTATGTTCTACGTCTTCTTGTAAACTGTTGCACTGATTTCAACCATACTTGCTACACATACCATTTACTGTCTGTAAAGAACCATCATATGAATAAGAGCAATCCACCTATGAAAGTGGAGGGTGTGGGAATGAAAAAGCAACGTAGTCCATGACACTGAAATAGCAACACTTTAATTATTCAATATCTACAAATAAGAGCACTTAGAGACTTGCAGGAAACTTTCCACATAATTTCAAATCTTTCTTTTTCCTCGCTGATGACCCCCACAAAATGACAAAGCGAATAAAGATTGTCGCTTACTACATTTTTGTTGTTCGTGCAGTGAAGGATGACGTTTTAATTTATTAATTCTTTGCTAGTAACTCTATTCGCAACATATTTCACAGACAGCATCTATATATGCCGCTGAATGTACGTACAAAACCACATCGTTGTACGACACGTAGATCAGGAAATATGACTTCCTAAACCCCGAGATGCGCGAGACACTGCTGCATGATGCATGTGGTTCCAATTTATTACTTCTTTACTGCTAGTTCTATTCACAACACATTTCGCAAACAGTAGGCACATATACCACAGATGTGCCTGTAAAGTTATATCATTTTACAGCACATAGTTCAAGCGATAGAACGTAATAAACATTAAGCTGCCTGAAAATGAAACTGCAGGGTGAAATTCACTAGATATGCAGTTGAAATATGCATTCAAATACGCGTGATATTGTTAAATATGTATGAAATATACGCTTACTCGATCAAAGCCATGGATAGAACACTCATCCTAAACCCCTGGAACGATTTCAATCAAATTAGGTACACGGTTAGTTACCATCTGTAAATAAATACTGTAGGTGTAAGAACCACCAGTTTCCTGCTGGGTGATTATGATGAGTTGGAGAGAGAGAGGAAGACGAGGAGATGGACAGATAGCGAGAGGGAAGTAGGAGAAACGTAGGATGAGGGGAAGATGGACAGATGGGGAAATGGACAGAAGTAGGGGAGAGGAGGAGACAGAGAAAGAAAAGAAGAGGAGGTGGGCTGAGACAGGGGAGGGAGAAATGGAGAGAGATATGGGAGAGGAAGGGATGAAGTGACAGTTGGGAAAAAGGAACAGAGAAAGAGAATAGGAGGATTGGGACAGAGATTGAGGAGGGGAGGAGATGGGAACTGAAAGGAAAGGGGAGGAGATGAACAGGGGAAGGGCGAGAAGGAGATGGAGAGAGAGGGGCAGGAGGATAGGCTGGTGGAGATGCACAGGGAAGGGGAGTGGTGTATAGGAGATGGACAGGGGGAGAGGGATATGTAGAGCAGAAAGGGAGGAAAAGTGGGTAAGGAGAGAGGGAATGGGTAGAGAGAAAAGGCAGGAGGAGGTGAACAGAGAGGAGGAAAGAGTAGATGGACAGATAGAAGGGAGGAGGAAGGAGGAAATGGACAGAGACAAGGGAAAAGGAGATGGCCTAATAGAAATTGAAATAAATAAATACCAGGGCAGTTACCCCATGTCTCTATCTGTGTCTCTCTCCTTCTATCTCTCTCTCATGCCTGTACAACCCCAGCCTCATCGCTCAAATCACAGCTGCAATGTCCAACGACTTATGCAGCTGTGATTTGAGAAAAATGACTAAGCTGCAATGTCCAACGACTTATGCAGCTTAGTCATTTTTCTCCAGTTTCTCTCTCCTTCATTGACCCAAACAGAATGGCATTTTCAAATTTCAGGAGTTTTTCTTCTATCTTTTACGTGGAATGGGTTGTTGAATGTACAGTAGTAGACACATAAAATTATTTAAGATTTTACCTGAACTTGTGACGTAAGGCGTGTCCTTGCTTACTTGAGCAACATACGCTGACCAGTGAGAACATTTTGACCATCAGTTTTATAGCGTATTGGTCTACCCCTGGTACGTACTAAAGCAGTGACTTAGGATGGAATGGACTCAACAAGTCCTTGGTAGCTTACTGGAGGTAAGCGGCGCCATCTAAACACAAATCACACAATTCTCGTAAATGATGGGCTGGTCATTTGTGGAGGTCGACGGGCGTTCTATTGTGTTTCAGACGCGTTCCATCTGGCCCATATCAGGATATTTTGGTGGCTAAGATATCAGTGTTAGTTTACTCTCGTCTCCTCACACCATTGTACAATGATTCTGGTTCTGTGTCACAGACAGTTACCCTAATGGAAGAAGTCATCAGTATTCAGAAAGCCATTAAACATGAAGGGATGCATGTTATTCACAATAATATTCATGTAGTCCACAGTTGTCATATTGCCTTCAATTACGGCCACAGGTCCCAACGAAATCCAAGTGACTTTCTCCCACAGGCTTATATTGCCCCACCGGTCTACATCTGAGGCATAGTTACGGAGCAGCTGTTCACCTGGATGACAGCATATTCGGGTGCGAAAGTTATTCACTCGAGCACTCAACACGTTTTCATTTATGCATAGTCCAGTCTCGGTGTTTCTATAGCCACTGCAATCGTAACTGAAAATGTCGTTGGATCAAAATGGTAACGAGTAGAAGGTGTGTGCAGTGGAGCACGATGTTCAACAATGCACACTGAATGATGTGCTCCAAAACACGTGCGTCTGCACCTGCACTGTACGGTGCCATCAGATTTAGTTAAGACCGCCAACCACCGTGAATTACAGAGCGGGCCAGCCTCCTACATTCCCGGTCTGTGATGAAGTATGGACGGCCAACACCTTGTTGCCAACTCGAGGTTTCCTTGAACCAGTTTCCATAGATGCTCACGACAGTTGCAAGCAAACAGCCGATCAGCACCATCGTTTCGAGATGCTCGTTCGTAGTTGTTGGGTAACAATTTGCTCAATGTCAGAGTCGCTTATCTCGGTCGTTTTTTCCTTTTTCGGCCTGTATCAACGGTAGAGTGATTCGCCATTCGTCTCTGCTTCGCTTATATACTTCCCTACCGCGTCACATAGTGCACGCCAGCCGCGGTGGTCTCGCGGTTCTAGGCGCGCAGTCCGGAACCGTGCGACTGCTACGGTCGCAGGTTCGAATCCTGCCTCGGGCATGGATGTGTGTGATGTCCTTAGGTTAGTTAGGTTTAAGTAGTTCTAAGTTATAGGAGACTGATGACCACAGCAGTTGAGTCCCATAGTGCTCAGAGCCATTTGAACCATTTTGAACATAGTGCACAACAACGCGAGGCTTCCGTCAGTCTTGTGATGGCAAGTAGTCATAACGTTTTGAGTCGTCAGTGCACACTCCAAGAAAAAAATACGGCACAGCACGAAGGAGTTATCCGAATGAACGGAACTCGATAGGTGTGATGTACATGTACAGAAAAACAAACGATTACAGATTCTAAATAACAGGATGATTTATTGAAGGGAAAGAGCTTCATAAATTGAGCAAGTCAATGACGCGTTGGTCCATCTCTGGCCCTTATGCTAACAGTTTTACGGCTTAACAGTGAAAGAGTTGTCGGATGTCCACCTGAGGGTTACCGTGCCAAAGTATGATGAACTGGCACGTTAAATCTTCAAAAACCCGAGATGGTTGTAGGGCTATGCCCTTGATGTTCCAACGTTCTCAATTGGGGAGAGATTCAGCTATCTTGTTGGTCAAGGTAGGGTTTGGCGGAGGCAATCACTAGAAACTCTCGCCGTGTGCGAATGGGTATCATCTTCCTGAAATGTAAGCGCAGAATGGTTTCCATCAAGGGACACAAAACAAGACGTAGAATGTCGTCAACATATCTCTGTGCTGTAAGGGTACCACGGATAACAACCAAATGAAATGGCACCCTAACCAATACTCCTGATTGTCAGGCCATATGGAGGCGACAGTGAAGCTGTTATCACTGTCTGGGTCGTATCCAGACATGCGTTCAGCCTGGAGTCTCATTGACTGGAGTAGAACTGTCTCACTTGGTGAGAGTTTCTACTGCTTGTCTTCATGCCTCCAAACTTTACCTTGACCAGCAAGGTTGCCAAACCACTCCCTAGCATTATGGGCAGAGCCCTACAACCATCTCGGGATTTTGACAATATTACACCCCAATTGGACAGAATTTGGCAAGATATCCCTCAGGAGGACATCCAACAACTATCAACCAATCTCAAGCCGGATAACAGCTTGCGTAATGATCGTAGATGAACCAGCGCATTAATAAATCACTCAATTTATCAAGCTTTTTCTCTTGAAGAAATCATCCATTTTTCTTGAAACTGCAGTCAACTGTCTGTACGTGTATATCACATCTACTGACTTCTGTCCCATTCAGATTTCTTCGTGGTATGTCGTTTTTTCTTTGTCTTACAGTGTATTTTATCAGTGTTATTTGCGATCTCTCTAAACTCCAGTGACTCTGTGAAACGCTGAGGCCCATAGAGTACTGAACTGGTGTCTGGAACCATCAAATAATATCGGCAATTACTTCTGTGCACACCACTATTTGACATTGATAGACGTTTCTAAAAGCAACTGTGGCGATGATAGGCTCATAGCTGGAATAAGTTTTTCCGAGACTGATGTCTCAAATACCCCTCTGTGATACTGACAAGGGTGAGATTGAGACAATGATTGAATCACTGAAGACTAAGGCCCTTCATGGATATGATGGAGTTCCTAGCATTCTATTAATGTAATGTGCTCCACATGTTAGTAATATATTTGTGTATTGTATGTGTATGGAACCAGGGACCTAGAAACGACAGAGAGACTTCGTCCGCCGTAGCCCTTAGTGGTTCACAATCCCACAGCAGGCCACAGCAGTCCACCCACCTTACAGCCACCCCACATTGAATCCAAGAACCCAATGTTACTGTGCGGTTCAGCCCCCAGCGGACCCGCCCCTCCCTCCCCCCACCCCTCTTGGAACGTCTCACAACAGACGAGTATAGCCCCTACGTTTGCGTGGCAGAGTAATTGTGGTGTACGCGTACATGGAGACAGTGTTTGTGCAGCAATCGCCGACACAGTGTAACTGAGGTGGAATAAGGGGAACCAGCCCGCATTCGCCGAGGCAGATGGAAAACCGGCTTAAAAACCATCCACAGGCTGGCCGACATACTGGACCTCGACACTACTCCACCGGGCGGATTCGTGCTGGGGATCGGCACGCCTTCCCGCTCGGGAAGCAGCGCGTTAGACCGCATGGCTAGCCGGGCGGGCCAGTCCTATACTTAGCCATATTCGCAGTTTTTCCTTTAAGAGTGATCGATTTCCTGAACGATTAAAGTATTGAGTAGTAAAGCCGATTTATAAAAATGAGAAAGGTATACTGTAGATAATTTTAGACCTATTTCTGGCCGAGCGGGACTAGCCGAGCGGTCTAGGCGCTGCAGTCATGGACTGTGCGGCTGGTCCCGGCGGAGGTTCGAGTCCTCCCTCGGGCATGGGTGTGTGTGTTTGTCCTTAGGATAATTTAGGTTAAGTAGTGTGTAAGCTTAGGGACTGATGACCGTAGCAGTTAAGTCCCATAAGATTTCACACACGTGAACATTTTTTGAACCTGTATCTGTGCCAATAGTATTTGCTAAAGCTATTGAAAAGGCTGTGTAGGTAAGGATAATTGATCATTTTATTTTACATAATTTGGTATCAAACGTACAGTTCAGTTTCAGAAGTTCTTTTGACAACGGACAATGCTATATTCTCTTTTTTCTATGTGGTACTGGATGGATTAAACAAAGGTTTCGAGATCTAGGAATCTTTTTTGATTTAACTAAGGCCTTCGATTGTTTAGATGACAAAATATTGTTCCAGAAGTTGGACCCTTATGTAATACCGGAAATAGCTCACAATTGGTTGACCTCTAACTTTAATAACAGGCAGCAAAAGGTCATTCTCCACAGTGTTGAGCATGGTTATGATGTGGGGTCTGAGTGGGGCACGGTTAAATAGATGGTGTGCATGGATCAGTGTTGGGGCCACTCCTGTTCCTTTTTTATATAAATGATATACCCTCTAGTATTACAGGTTATTAAAAAATAATTCTGTTTGCTGATGACACTAGCTTGGTGGTAAAGGATGTTGTGTGCAATGTTGGCTCTCTTTAAATAGTGCGGTTCAAGGCATAAGCTCATGGGTAGTAGAAAATAGACTAACGCTAAATCACAGTAAGTCTCAGTTTTTACAGTTTCTAACACACAGTTCAACAAAACCCGACATTTTATTTCACAGAAAGTGCATACAATTAGTGAAATTGAGCAGTTCAAATTTCTAGGTGTTTAGATAGATAGTAAACTGTTGTAGAAAGCTCAAGTTCAGGACTTTGTTCAAAGATTTAATGCTGCAATTTTTACTGTTGAAACGCTATCCGAAGTAAGTGATTATTCGGCACAAAAAGTAGTCTACTTTACATATTTTCATTCGCTTATGACATGTGGTATTATATTTCAGGGTAACTCTTCCCATTCTCAAAGGACATTTTTGGCTACGAAGCGTGCTGCTCGTGGAATAAGTTCGCAAAGCTGTTGTCGACCACTGTTCACTAGTCTGAATATTCTTACACTGGCCTCTATATATATATATATATATATATATATATATATATATATATATATATATATATATTCTTTACTGTCGTTTCTCGTTAATAATATCAGATTATCCCAAAGAATTAGCAGCTTCCACTCAGTTAATACCAGCAGAAATCCGATCTGCATTTGGATCGCACTTCCTTGACTCTGGTGCAGAAAGGAGTGCAGTATACTGCTGTGTCCATTTACAATAACGTACCTCAAGAATTAAAAAATTTAAGCAATAGTCCACGCACTTTCAAATGGAAACTGAAGAGTTTCCTCATGGGTCACTTCTTCTATTCTCTCGAGGAGTTCCTTGAAGATTTAAGCTGATATTGTTGGTTGTGTTTAATTAAACTTATTGATTTTCTTGGTTTCATACATATTTTATTTTACCTATTATTAGTTTTATGTTGTAATTTCATGTACTGACACGTCCCATGACCTTGGAGATTTGCTCCTCCATTTGGTCCTACGGAATTAGACGTGTAAAGAAAAAGTTAGCCTGTGAGTAGTGTGTATTAAAGCTAAATAGTAACGGCGCTAGCTAGACAACAGATAGAACTGCTCTAGTGATAACATGGAAGACGTTACTTTACTTTCAAGTTACTTTAAGCAACTAACTTCTACTTATGGAGGAAAAAAAAAAAAACTGTACCTCTTTTTTTAAAAATTAACCAGCTGAGAAACCCAGCTTTGCCCAGTTATTTATTTACTCCAATATTCTACTAGTCCTTCCCTTTGCCCCCTCTAATTCCATCTCCCCCTCCCTCTCTCTCTCTCTGTCTATATTCTTCTCACCCATAAGTTGTCCATCACTTCCAAGAGTTGTTGCTATTCATCTCCTCTCCTGCCCCTTCTCTGTCCATCACCTCTTCTTTTCTTTCTCTGTCCATTTCCACCTCCCTATCTCTGTCCATTGTCCCCTCCCCCATCTCCGCCAATCTCCGCCTCCTCCTATCTATGTCTCTCTCCTAATTTCCTCTCTCTATCTGTCCGTCTCCTTGTCCTCCCTCCTCTCTCAACATTATCACAGTCACTCCAGTATGAGGCTGGTGGTACTTACCCCTACATAATTTCTTTCCCGATAGTAGATAAATATGTACCAAATTTGACTGAAATCGTTCCAGGGGTTTAGCATGAGCGACGAGCCTTTTACCTTTGGCTTTGCTCGCATAAGCCGGCCGGAGTGGCCGAGCGGTTCTAGGCGCTACAGTCTGGAACCGTGCGACCGCTACGGTCGCAGGTTCGAATCCTGCCTCGGGCATGGATGTGTGTAATGTACTTAGGTTAGTTAGGTTTAAGTAGTTCTAAGTTCTAGAGGACTGATGACCACAGTAGTTAAGTCCCATAGTGCTCAGAGCCATTTGAACCATTTTTTGCTCGCATACACACATGTCAGGTATGTTTCACAGATATTTAACGTAACTCACCCGTACTTGTACACACATTTCACCTGTATGTCTACCAAATTTCGCTCTTCAGTTTCATTTTCATGCAACTTTATATTTTTTGTGTCCTATCTCCTGAAAATGTACTGTAATATGATATAATTTTCCAGGTACGGCCTTCGTATGAGAAATGAATTGAGAATCGAATGAGAGGCAAAGAAGTAATAAAGTAAAACGTCATGCGGGATGCTTCACTATTCACGCATCTCAGGAATTGTGACGTCATATATCCTGAACTATGCGTCCTACAATGATATACTTTTGTAGTTATATTCTGCTGTCTATGTGGATACTGTATGTGAAACGTATTACGAATAAAGTTAGCAGCAAATAGGTGATAAACTAAAACGCAATGCTCAATGTGGCAATTTTACTGCATAAATAGCGAAAATATAGTAAGCGATGTGCTTCTTTCGTTTCATCATTTGGTGGGATTGCCAGTGGTAAAAGTTTCGTAAAGGTTTGAAATTTTCTGTGAAGTTTGTTGTAAGTCTATAAGTGCTCTCAGTCACAAGTACTGGGTAACAAAAGTATGGGGACTAATGACCTATTAGTTTGGTCCCTTTAATCACCCAATCACCCAACCAACAAATGTACAGGAATTCTCGCGTCACGGGCTACACTGCTTCCTTACCCCCACCTCTTCCATATGTGGGTGCTCTTACACCCACAATGATTTTTCCAGACAGTAAATGATATGTGTACCAAGATCGGTGGAAATCGGTCCTGTGGTTTAGGAGATGTGGAACATACATACAGCGAAAATGTGGAACATACATACATTTTTATAATTTCTATGGATATATCGTTACTACGTCAATCCATCAAAGTAAGCTCTACTGGGATAGAAATAATTTCTAACCATGAACAGAGGTCAAATGTCGGTATATTTCACTAGTAGAGAGATGTGCAATGTCTGACTTGGAAGTGACTTGTCGAAAAGTCCTGTGCTCACTGGGAGTCGGGCCGCCACAGTTCATCACTATTTGAGTGCACACGAAGAACAGTTAACTAGCGAATTCGTTTTCACCAGTAACTGGGAGCGGCATGTTTGAACCTGAAATTATATGATGAAAAGTTCTGTGTCTGACCGGGAGTCGAAAGCGGCTCCAGTCGCAATTGCTGACAACGCAGGGAGGGACATTGAAAATCACACATATTTGTCACGTGTAGTTTGATGCGCACATGCTACAAATTGAAATTGAGTCTAATCAGGATTCCAACATAGCCACGTGCCTTTCGTGGAGACCTTGAGGAAACAACGAAACGATAGAACTGTATCATCCCGATGAGATCGAATCCTCCAGAAAGAGGTACTTAAATTGGAATCCGAGACTGGTATAAATACTTTTGATGTCTCAAGTTCAAATACAGTATGAAATTAGTGTCCTGTGATCTTACATGATGACTGATTCATTACTTCCGCACCAGTTACTGCCCATCCTACACCTACTTTGTTCCTGTAGGCAGCGGAGGGACGTGTTTACGTGGATTTGGAACCATGGTACATCCTTACGTTGTTCAACTGGCGTTATCAGAGGTGAAAAAGGACTGTTCATGCTTTTTTAAAAAAATAATGGTTGCTCAAAGTGTGCATCGAATCCAGATCTTAAACATATGAAGCCAGAATCATTCCAGTAGCCCACGGAAGTACGGATGAATTTTGCACATTTTAAGCATATGAGGATTGGTGCTTGAACGTCAGAAAACGGAGTGTGAAACGGGTAAAAGTCTAACATTCGCGACATTTTGTTCTCTTTCGATATAATAGAGGGATGGAGGCAGGGGACGCACCTGGAAACATTTGTGGGTGAGCAGGATGAGTGCGTCGAAGAAGTCACGGCGGCAGATAGTTCTCTTAAGTAGGATAATTTCGATAATTTCGACGTGAATTATCCGACGCATTTAGTGAAAGGCGATTTTATGATTTAGCAGTGTGGTCCACCCGACCACTGGCAAATGTGATAAACGACGCCATTTATACTCGATCAGTCATTTGCGATGATTTCGTAGCCGACAGCACGTTTAACCCTAAGTTAACATACAAAACAACGACAATAGGAGGCGGATTTTAATCCTGGTAAGACAGAACTTTTTCGTGTCGCCATTTCAGCTTTAAAAACAAAGATCTCAGCGTCGGTCTATGTAATTATGTGAAATACACAGTAAAAATGTTTTGTTACTATGATTCATTAGTGAAAAGGATGGAGACTAGCAACTTGATGTGATGGATAAGTTTTTTATTTATTTATGTGTAATTTTAAGCATATATACATGTCTATGATTCGTGATCATAGAACTGGCCATTAAATGTCAAGAACATTTTAAAGGAAAAATTAGGATTATGAAAATGATGAAATTTAAACTTACAGAAGGAAAAAACAACAACAATTATGTGAATGACAATGATGATATGAACAACAACAACAGCATTAGAAATAATAGTAATAAATACAGTATTAATAGTAATAATAACAATAACATTTATAATAATAATAATAATAATACACAATAAGCATAAGATTTTGATTCATTCCACATTGCTTGATATTGAAAAAGAAGTAGGAGGCGGTTTCATTTGTGTGTCTTTCGTTAGGGGAATTTACATGATGATTATCAATTTGCATTTCATTGATGAGCACAATGACAAAAATGTTGGTTGAGGTACACCGGCAGGAACCTAGCGCATAGCAGCAATACTTCTTCAAAAGTAACATTACATATCCTTCATGAGTAATTTTATTAAAAATATGTGAAGGAGTAAGGACCAGTTCCAATGTGAATTCTAAAATATGGATCTTCACATAACTGGAATTCTAAATGCAGATTTACTTGTTCTCACTATTACGGAATCCTGCTTGAGAAGGAGATACAATATCAGTATATGTTGAGTTCGATTGCTCTGGTGTCATAGAAAACATTTAAACAGGTAGAAAAATTTCATATGCAAGGTCACTTGTAAAAGGATAGTTTTTAACATTTCATCAAATGGTTTAATTATAATGATATATTTCATGAATTTTCGAAATTCCTGCTTGTACTGAGAGCATTGCTACAGAGCTAAGTATTTAAAGTATCCCCTTATGATGAAGTAGAGGATCGAAGTGGCGTCATAATTGACAGTTATTTTAGTGACAATATTTTTAAGCGGAAAACAGATGTTTCTGCGAACCTTTCTGTGTACAGATGAAAAGTTTGAAGTAAAAGCATATGACGTGCAGTGGATGATGAAGCTGGTAATAAGTTATTACATGAACTAATGTTGGGCCTGGAGATTTAGAAATTAACATTAACAGACAGAAATATACCTCATTTTACGTATATGAATGTATTGGAGGAGAACTTGAAAAAGCATCAACATGTTCTGTAATGTGGAAGTTTGTTATCTTCAACAGGAAAACGCATGACATAAATTATTGACATGCATTGGCAGTCAAATCCCCCTCATAAATTAGAAAGATGTTCACAGTGACAAGATATCAGCTGTACCAAGAATTTAAGTTTGTGTGTATTTAGTGTTGCACAGACTTTAACATACGTATGTCACACGAGAATGAAGACAAAGAAAACCCTGCAATCACACATTAAACGGAATTACATATAGGAAATACATTAACAGGAATTCTTTATATGAGAATGCAGGCTTTCTCGGCGAATCTCGATGATAAAATCTTCTCGCGTTGACAGCCGAGTCAATGTGTTGTTCTCCAGCAACGTTTCAGCAAGTTTCTTACTTGCCATCTTCGCCTGAAGATGGTAAGTAAGAAACTTGCTGAAACGTTGATGGAGAACAACACATTGACTCGGCTGTCAACCCGAGAAGATCTTATCAACAGGAATTCTTTAAAGATTACATATTTCTGTTTGTGTTGTCTATGGTATAAAGTAGTTTTCAATGGAACGTGCTGTTCCTGACAAATGTTTTTAAGTAAACTCTTTACTCCACAAGCTAATTCTAGCAGAGAAACTGGAAAGATTTTCAGAATGTCTGGTGTTCAAACCTCATCCAGCTAGGCTTTTTATGGTTTCCCAAAATCACTTCAGATAAATATTGTAAAACATTATTCAATCACGTTGTTGCCGATTTACTTTCCCATTCATATTCTGTTCAATGTGATCTAAAACCCTCAATGGTTACTGAATGTCAAACACTAATCCTCCATAGGTGTGCTTGTCTATGAGAGTGAATGCTCCAATGTGTGCTTCTTTTGTGAGTGGGAAGTAAGAATGGACCTAGTTTATTAAGCCAGTTGCCCAATAACTACGAGATAGGTGGCTGTAGCAGAAACAGCAGACACCAGCAGATTTCTGTTAATCGGCAGTAGTCCAGATGCAGTGAATCGTATTGGGGGCCCACACTTTATCTGCCGTAAGAAGGCCTCTGCATGAGGAGCCGATTCTGCCATTCCCACTGACCTGCGTAGTAGGGATGCAGTCTTAGCCTCCTGGTCTTCCAGTATGGAACATGACAATGCCATCACTATCAGGTCAAAGAAGTGATGCGCCACCCAGTATGCAGCAAAACCCAGGGATGGATCGATCAGTAGCCTCTGCACCCTCTCTCGCGCCACCAGCACTACGAGCAGTTCATAGATACTGTAGATGGTCCCCAGGATGCAGTACGCCACGTGGAAAGTGACTGCAGGTGACACGTGCTCTTGCAGCAGCTCTGCAGCACGCTGCAGCACCAGGTGGGCGTGCTGCAGCCGGCGCAGCCTGCAGCTCAGGTTGTCGCACTGGCGTTTCTTCTGCCAGCCCAGCAGCAGCTGAGACAGCCGGGGCTCTCCCAGACAGGACAGAGAGTCCACCAGCTGAGCGTTCAGCATCCGGAAACGCGACCACAGCTCCAGTAAGACACTACAAACTGCTGCAGCAACGCCACGTCACATAGTGTGGAGTAAGCAAAAATCGGTATTTCCATTACGCTCATGTTTCGAAACCCACTATTGGGCGTTAGCACTAATAAAAAGGTAGCAGTCACCGAAATTATTGAGATACTAGTAACGAAAAATGCGACTAATTTATTTGAATAACAGACTAGACTTTGAATTAGCATTTCATCCACAAGATTCAATGAGTTTAGGAAATTATGCAAATGCTTTAGTCTGCTCACAGAACAGCTGAAAAAAAGACTAGACAATCTGAGATGATACGTGATGCGTATCAAGACATCTGTAAACACGATTATTTTTGGGGTTTCATGAGAAATATGTTGATACAACGTACAAATATCCAATATGCTACAGGTGGCAGTGATTAGGAAAGACACCGACGTTGCTTTAAAGTATCTTTCTAAGAAGCTTGGCCATTTCTTGCTGATGCATTGATCTAGTGTACAAAGGCTAGGGGCAATTCCTAATAACTGCCAGAATTTATAAATCGCAGTTGTACAAACGTAAAATGCTACCGTTTTCATCCTAGTTCCAAATTACGACGCTTTCTTACGTCAAAATCAGCTCTTCCACTCACACAGACGTCATCCACAAACGTGACAAATCAGTAAATTCTGCTGGAATAACTAAGGCGATCTGCAGCATTCTCAGTATATAGTCTCGTGAACGGCCTGCTGGATGGAAACGTTCCACATTTTATTAACACAAAGCGTTGCCTAGCCACTACCTGTCAAAACAAAAACAAGATCTGAGTAATTTACTGCTCAAGACAAGAGTTCTGCTAGAATAACTAAAGAGATCTTCAACAGTTTTTTCACGTATTTACTATACAGCCCCCTCGCTGAGATCAATATACCTGTTACTGACAAAAACTGCTGCATTGCAACGACTTGTAACAACAAAATTAATATATGAGTGATTTAATGATCAAGATAAGACTGCTCGAACCCAAGTGTGCTCCTAGGTAAAATTAGTAATGTCTTCCATATAACATTCAGTGTTGGCAATTGATTGAGCTCTTGATGTCACCGCAGGCTATTGATTCCCAACTGTTCCTACTTTCTAAATTCATCAATGTGTTTCACGAATTAATTGGAGATAAACGTAGATATGAGCGGAAGCTCATAATGATAATAGATTTTAGCGTGTTACTTGCAATATAAAGAACTTCATTCTGTACAAACACCACAGAAACATTCTTTCTCAAGCACGACAGGGAGTTATACAATGATGGGTCAATAAGCAGGTGACGAGTAAAAAGAGAATTCGCATTGATTTGGTAAATACATTTACTTCGGAACATATGTTCCCTTTACCTCTAAATACTTTTTGCACTGCTATGTAAGTCTCTGAGACCCACTCTACAGCCTGTCTTGTGGCCGAGCGGTTCTAGGTGCTTCAGTCCGGAACCACGCGGCTGCTACGTCGCAGGTTCGAATCCTGCCTCGGGCATGGATGTGTGTGATGTCGTTAGGTTAGTCAGGTTTAAGTAGTTCTAAGTCTACGGGATTGATGAGCTCAGATGTTAAGTCCCATAGTGCTTGGAGCCATTTGAATTTTTGAACCCAGTCTACAAAATTATTAGCACCTCGTCAAAACGTAACAGTGATTTACGTTTCTTTAGTTGCGTCATCACGAAAATGCTCATCTAATTAATAATGTTTATGAAAACTGAATAAATGCGTTTTGTATGAAGCTAATCAGATCTGTAGATGTTGTGGTTTAAAGTCTTGTCACTATAAATTTTTCCGCATTTATATGGTTGTCCTGGCAGTATGACAAAGTTCATTTCACTGAAAAACTGAGGAGTTACAGAAATCTTCCATGGAATGACCCAGTCGCTACTATTCCTGAGAATGTTTCAGTAGGAGTCGTCATTTAAGTTTTGTCCTTGAACTTTTAATTTTGCGACTATTGCAGCTATTTGAAACCACTGTATCACGTCCCCTACACCGAGAAAGGTTGCCCAGTGTAGGGACACCTGGCTCGTAATGAGAAGCACCGTATTTCAAATCCGCACCCAGCCATCAAGAAGTCTCTTAAAGAAAATGTCAGGATGGTTCCTCTGAGACAACACAGCCGATTTCCTTCTCCAAATCGTCTCTAATGGCCTCGTCGGCTACAGAATGTTATCCCTGATCTTCCTTTTGTTTACTCCAGGGATTTTCTTACGTCAGACTTTCTTTTTCAGATGTAAATTCTGGTATTTCACTGCATTCGTACATGCTGTGTCGCACGCAGGTAAACGTGAAGCCAAGATACTAGTGTGAGAATTTGGGTTTGCTTAAGATCTCCTGAATTGTTGAAACCATTTACAAAGGCGTGCTGCTAAATAATGTATCCGTATTTTTTTGGGTGGAGACTCTTAAAGATTTTAAAGTAAAACAGCGTTAATAACATTCTACACGCAACCTCCTGGAAGGTTAAATCTGTATACCAAACCGAGAGTCAAACTGGGGCCCTTGGCTTTGCGGGTAGGTGCTAACTGAACTGCCCAATCACAACTCACAACTCATCCTTACAGCATAACTTCCGCCAGTACCTCTCCTCCAGCATTCCAAACTTCACTGAAGTTCTCCTCCGAAACTTAGGCGGCTATCACTCCTGGAAGAAAGGCAGAGTTCGAGTCTCCACCCGGAACACAGTTTTGTTCTGCCAAGAAATTTCATATCAGTGCAATCTAAACTGCAGAGTGAAAATTACATGCTAGAAAGCATTCTACATCTTTATTATTCATGTCTGCATATTTGAGCCCTCTGTCGCTAGAGGCCTCCGAATTGTAGCTTCTAACATGGCGGTTAATAGCTTAAGTATGTAGATGAGTGAAAAACAGTGTGCTGTAATCGAGTTTCGTATTCGAAGAGTTGGGCCACACATGGAGCATCCTCTCGTTTAGCATGCCAATGGCTGACCACATGCTAGTGCTGTTTCATCTGGAACGGAACAATCCGACACCTCTGGTTCACTGTAATCGATTACCCTCTATAGAATCTCGACTTGACTTTGCCAACAGTTGCAAAAATTTAAAAAACACTTCCGAGGACGTCACTTTGATAGTGGTGAAGTGATGCAAGCAGAAGTGAGATTGTGACCTCAACAACAAAGTCAAACTTTCAACAGTGACGGTATCAACAAACTGGTCTCTTGTTGGGAGTTGTGTGACTATGTTGAGAAATAGATATGTAGACATGAAGAAAAGAAATGTAGAATGTTAATAATGTTTGTTTTATTTGAAAATTTTTAAGAGTTTTCACGTAAAAAATTCGGAGGCGTTAGTTGTCAGCGGGGCCTCGTAAGTACTGCAATGGGAGACTTTTACTTTTGCATAATTATCACAATGAAGTCAGACTCTGTAACACTCGTGACGGAAAACGTCTCAGATTCTAGGAAGATCGAAGATCCGGAGCCATCTTGCTACTAAGGGGCTTGTATGAAGAATCGTAGTCGCAATTATAGAAACTGTGAATTCAAAACGGAAATGGCATACTCGAACAGTCCACGGGTGTACTGCCGGTCCATAGTGTCCAACGGGCACAATATTTCGGCGATCAGACATGCCGTCAGGTGCGCTGACTAACTGAGCTCCTAATCTACGCAAATTCACGGAGCTTCGTACTCCGGTGTGTCGTAGGGTGAGCGGATCACGCCTTTCCTACTTCTTCCTGGGTGTGTTGGAAGTTGTCCTCTCGTCGGAATCTTCCTCAAGGTTGCGTTGCTTCTTTTAGTTCATCTGGCTCATGTTGCAGCGTGCCTTTACTCCAGCAACAGGTCTGGCCACTTTGTGGTCGGGCGCCAGTGCAGTTGGTCTCCCAAGTTGCGTACAAGGTCGCTCTCCGACATCCGGGCGGCCGCGTAAAAACGATGTGACGCCTACTGGAATCGGTGTTTGAGCAGCGGGGCTCCTGCTACTCTGTGGAGTTCTTAGGTGCTGAAGTATCGTGGCAGGTGAAGCGCTAACCTAAGCGCGTTGTTCTGGACCGTCTGCAGCTTTGCGATGGACGAGTCGGCCGCATTGCCCCACACCATAGCAGCGTACTCTAACACTGGCCTGATTAGTGTCAGGTACAGTGTTATGCCACAGTGTGGGGGCAGGGTCGTCGCTGGGTTGAGTAAGGGGTACAACAAGCGCAATCTGCCAAGCGCTTTACCCCTTACTTCCCTGATGTGCGCCTTCCGCGTCAGGCGCCGGTCCAGGTAGCGTCCGGTGTTCGACCATGGGATGGGGCCTCCCATGATGCTGAGTGGCTGGAGGTCGGCAGGAATCTTCTTCCTAGTGGAGATCACCGCCTGACTTTTGGTTGCGTTAAACTTGAGCCGCCATTTGGTGGTCCAAGCCCCAAGGACGTCGCAAGCCGGTTGCAGGCTGTGACGCATCAGCCCGGCGTTGATGCTTCTGCCGTAGAGCGCCGTATGGTCCGCGTAGAGCGCAACGTGCACGCGCTGCCTCCTCGGAACGTCGCCGGTGTATAGTGAGTAGAGCAAGGGGCCGATGACGGACCCTTGCGGTACTCCAGCTCCTATGGGGCGTGCTGTCGACGTCCCGTCGTCGGCGCGCACGTGGAAGGTGCGCCCAGTCAAGTAGGATTTGAGCAGGCGGGCGTGCGAGACCGGTAGGCCATGTGTAAGTAGTTTATACACAAGGCCGTCGTGCCACACGTCGTCGAAGGCTCTGAAAACGTCCAGGAGTACCGCCCCAAGATACTCGCGACGTTCCAGCGCCCCATCGCCTGCTCTACCAGTCGAAGTAGTTGCTGCTGCGTGGAGTGGCCCCTCCTGAAGCCGAACTGTTCGTCAGGGAGCAGGCCTTCCTCCCGACGTGTCGGCACAGCCTCCTGACATACAGCCTCTAACTGAGCTCCTGAGGGCAGGTGGCCGTATTAAATCCCCTCCCCCTGCGAGGCGTTTTCTCCGCGTTCTGCGCCCTCGGCCGCTCGTCGGCGGTCGCTGACACGCTGTCGTCGGCATCTGTGGTGGCCTCGGTGTAGCTGGCTAGTCCGTCATGGTCGCCTGTTCGTTTTCTTTGCAGAGCGTCTTTTTAATTAGACTTAATTCTGGTTCCCATGCCTTGCTGAGGTTATAGCAGCAATTTCGCTTGATGAGTCCATTCCTGGTACGAATTTCGGTAGACTCTAACGACGCTGTCCCAGTATTTAGATGTCTGTGCCAAGAGCCTGGTATGTTGGTAGTCCATTTCGTCGTTTTTGGACAAACAGTGCTCTGCGACCGCCGACTTGTTGGGGTACCTAAGTCGAGTGTGCCTCTGATGTTCTCGGCAACGATCTTCGATGGTGCGCACTGTCTGTCCAATATAACTCTTCCCACACTGACACGGAATCTGGTATATGCCAACCTTCTGCAAACCGAGATCGTCTTTGACACTTCCCAATAATTCTCGTGTTTTATTGGGTGGGTTCCTACTAAGTGTTTCCTCAGTATTCGTCCTATATTCCCCAATAGTGCGCCAGTATACGGCATATAGGCAGTGGATATCTCTTCCTCCATGACTTCTTCCGTCTCCACATGCTGTACTATAGAGGTGGGGTGGAGAGCGCGTCTGATCTGCCATTCCGAATACCCGTCTTTCTGGAATACAGTTTTTAGGTGTTCCAGCTCATGGGGCAGACTCTCTGCATTAGAGAAATGGTGCGCGCCCCGTGCATCAGTGTTTTTAGCACCCCATTCCTCTGCGAATGGTGGTGGCAGCTATCTGCATGCAAATACAGGTCGGTCTGCGTTTTCTTCCTGTATACCCTGCAACCGAGATTGCAGCTATAACCTCAGCAAGGCATGGAACCAGCATCGAGTCTAATTAAGAAGATGCTCAGCAAAGGAAACGAACGGGCGACCAGGACGGACGAGGCAATTACACTGATGCCACCACAGACGCCAACGCCAGCGTCTCAGTGACCACCGACGCGCGGTCACGGGTGCGAACCGCGAAGAGAACGCCTCGCAGGGGCACGGTATTTAGGACGGCTGCCCGCCCTCAGGAGCCCAGTTCGTCAGCGCACCTGACGATCACTCGCTGAGTAGCAGTCAAGGGTTGAGCATCGCTCCTCTCACTCGCGCACTGTCAGCCATAGGCCCCCGCTTGCACGGGAGTACAAACAGGAATGTACACCGGCTTTGTTTTTATTAAAACATTGACGGGAACTCAGTTGAGGTCTGCAGTAAGGAATTACGGCGGGCAGGATATTTTTTGGCGACGCCCGACAGCAGAATTGTCGTGTTTCTTTTCGAATTGCGGGATGTCGAGCTCCAGTGGTGCCCTGGGGTCGAAGCGGTCCACCGCTGTCGATAAGGGGCGCGTCTTTTTGTTGCCGCGTGCCGCATCTCTGGCGATTGGCGATCTCGAGCACTTCAGACTTCAGCTGCCGCAGAGCTAGGCTCTACCCCCCACCCCCCCACCCCCCCACCCCCCCACCCCCCCAAGGTTAGGGAAAATGTGGGCCAGGACCTGGAAGCCGGCCGCGGAACCGCAGAGAAGGTTTCCGACGCCGCCGATCAGACATCCGCTTCCACCAGGAAAATAGGGCCAGCAATGCAGCCGGGCCACCTAACGGTGTCAACGATGGCTGTAACTGGCACCCCCTTGGCAGCAGCCCCACTTCCCGCTCCCGACATGGTGAGAAATACACCAAATAACGCAGTTATACACAGTACGCCACCAACAAAATACATCTTAAGTACTTGCGATCCCGCCCCTCCTCCCCTCGTCCTACCCCCGATCCTGCTTGCCAACGCCCAAGAGAAACTCTCCGAATTAATAGAGTCCCTCAATAAAGGCAAGCAGAAGTCCCATCTGCCGATCGAAATCCTCCCATAACTCACCGCCTCAACTCAGCCCTCAACCCGAACGAAATTCCTAAAATCCCCCCCCCCCCCCACACACACACAAATCCACTTCCACAAAACAGCGGCGTGCAAGGAAAGACCGGAAGGATAGGCACTCCAAGGCCAAGAATAAGAAAGCGTCGACCACCCCTACCCCAACCACTCCAACACCCTCTGAGGAGCCTGCGCCCCCGACAGCACCTGTTGTCGCCCTGGGAGGGGACCAGCAAAAAACGGCACCGGAAGGGAACCGTGTAACTGGGCAGGATTCGGACAGTTTCGTGCTGGCGAGGAAAACCTTTCGCCAGCTGAGGCTTCCTCCGGCCCGGGGTGTGGAACCCACTCCGAACAGATTTCAGGCGGTGGCTGATGAGCCAGAGACAACACAAAACAACACAGCAGAAACACAAACACAGAATCAAGTCACCCACCACCTCCCCCCGATTGTCGCTGAGTTTTCCCAGAACTATGAAGAGCTCTTCGAGCTGTTGAAAGCAGAAATCGGGGGAGGCAGTTTCCAGGCAAAACCTGCTGGTGGAGACAAAATAAAAATCACATTACATACATTTGAAAACTACACTGCAGTCAAGACACTTTTAAATAACAAAAACATACCCCACTGCACGATCCCCACAACAAAAACACGCAACAAAAACATAGTGATAAGAGACCTCCCAAGACGAGTGTCCCCCCAGGCAATCAAAACAGACTTGACTGCCCAGGGGTACGTCGTCAAGGCGGTCCAGCAGATGGGCAACATTAACAGCAAGTGGCCACTATACCAGGTCACACTCCCGGACACCCCCCAAAACAAAAGGGAGATTAAAATGGTCCTGGCTGTGCATGTCACCACTGAACTGCTGCGCTGTAAAAACAAGACGGTTCAGTGCTTCAGGTGTCAGGGCCTAAACCATATCGCCGCCTACTGCACCATGCCATTAAGATGCAGGAAGTGCGCTGAGGCCCACGACACAAGAAAATGCACACTACAACACACGTACCCACAAATAAGGTGCGCGCTGTGTGACAGAAACCACACAGCGGGCTACCAAGGTCGTGAGGTCCACAAACGACACACACAGCAGGCAAAAGGCACAAAGGCCGCCCCCCACACACGCAAACAAAACACCACGAACCCATCCAGACACACAAGAAAACAAAACATGACAACACACACGGACAAGGCCTGGGTAAAACCAAGGTTTTTACAACAGTGGTTTCTCCTCCGAGGAGCCATGAAAGCGTGGCCCAATCACCACAACACCAGACACTATCACAAGAACAACACCAGGAAACACACAGCAACAACGACCAGGTCCACCATGACAGAGAAAGCTCTAGGAAACCCCACACACACTCCCCCCCCCCCCCCCATGGATCAGTTGTTAGGCATAATGGTGCAGACCATGAACCTCATCATGGAAATGATGAAGGAATTCAGGGAAGCCCAGAAGCAGAACACACAGATCCTTGTTGCCCTTCAGGCAACAGTCCAGCAGTCGCTCTCCTCTGCGACTTCCTCAGTAGTATCAAAACCCCATCATGAATAGACGACCAAATATCCAAGGCCTGACAATGTGCGTCTTTAACGCAGACGGCATTGTTAATCAAGAGGTCGTGTTCAGAGAACTCATGAAGGAGTTCTCCATCGACATATGCATGATGGGGGAAACCCTCCTAAAACCGGGAATAAAAGCGACAGCTCCCAACTACGTTAGCTACCGTAAAGACAGGCCAACCCAAGGCGGAGGAGTGGCCATAAACGTAAAAAGAGGGATCCCCCACCACCAGGTATTCTTACCAGCTACCAACAAAATCGAAGCAGTGGCAGTAGAAGTAACCACTGCTACCGGACCCCTAACAATTGTTGCAGTCTACCGACCCCCACATGACCAGATAGATGAGAGAGACATAGCTGCTCTAGGGCAAATTGAAGGCAAACTCATAATAGGGGGAGACTTCAATGCCAAACACCTTGCTTGGAATTCTAGAGTAACCTCCAGAGCAGGTGCCAAACTGCAACAACTAGCGCGCACCCACCACTTCGAAACATGGGGTCCAGTCGAGCCCACACATTTTCCAAAAAATGGAGGCAGGCCCGACGTGTTAGACATAGCTCTCACTAGAAGGATCGCAGGGTTTGTGGCCGCAAGGGCCGGCCGAAGTGGCCGCGCGGTTAAAGGCGCTGCAGTCTGGAACCGCAAGACCGCTACGGTCGCAGGTTCGAATCCTGCCTCGGGCATGGATGTTTGTGATGTCCTTAGGTTAGTTAGGTTTAACTAGTTCTAAGTTCTAGGGGACTAATGACCTCAGCAGTTGTGTCCCATAGTGCTTAGAGCCATTTGAACCATTTTTTTGGCCGCAAGGACAATCAACAGAATGTCCTCCGACCACAACCCAGTGATTCTGGAGGTCGATGTGGGAGAATGGGTAGCACACCCACGGTACCAGACGTCGTACAAACCTACAGACTGGGAGCGATACCAAGAAACTGTCGCCACTGATATAGCTCGAGCTCCGCCACCTACTGCCGAAACAGTAGAACAAGCGCTACAAGACCTAACAGGCACCATCTTGCAGGCAGCGGAAGAAGCCATCCTTCTACAAAGGGATGGCCCACCGCCGCAAATACAGCTGCCGGAACACTTGCTAGCTCAAATTCGACATAAGAACAGAGTGGCAAAAGAGTGGAAGATCACCAGAAATCAGGCCGCCAGGAGGCTGCTCAATCGTCTACAGAGAGAAATGAAGGCAGCGCTCAGTGAGCACAGAAACCAGCAATGGCAAAACCGCCTCACAGCTCTCAAAGTAAACGATCATACACTATGGCAAGCAAACAAACAGTTCACCAAAAGACGTGCTAGAATGCCGCCACTGCACGGCGAGTGGGGACTGGTCTACAGCCATGCTGGGAAGGCCAACGCCCTCGCCGACTCCTTCGAGAAGCAGTTCCAAGAGGCAGAACCCCAGGATGAAGAGCATGAAGAGGTAGTCAGTCGTCAACTGGCTGTCTTCATCAATGCCGAGGAGGACCCAGAGGACGAACCCATACTTTTTGCCTCTGAGGACGTGGCAAGAGTAATTAGGTCCATCCCTACAAAAAAGGCGCCAGGGCACGACAGTGTCACTAATTAGTCAAAAATCTCCCACCAACAGCAATCACACACCTCGCGAACGTCCTCAACGAGATTACTCGATCCCGCGAGTTCCCAGCTTGCAGGGAACATGCGGAAGTGGTCGCGATACACAAACCAGGGAAAGACCCTCTATTCCCGCAGCACTACAGGCCGATTAGCCTCTTGCCAACTCTCAGCAAGATCTATGAGCGCCTCCTGCTAAAACCCATACGGGAATGTATTACCATCCTGCTGGATTTCCAATTTGGGTTCCGGCAGAACCACTCTGCCCCACAACAGGTCATGATAGTGGTTGAAGCAGCCACAGAGGGCTTCAACCACAGAGGCTATTGCGGGATAGTGCTACTAGATGTAGCCAAAGCCTTTGACTCAGTGTGGCGTAGAGGGTTACTATACAAGTTGTACGCGCAAGGGTTCTCCGGGAGCATAGTTAAGCTGATCAAAAGCTACCTCACGAATAGGACTTTCTCTGTCAAAGTAGAAACTGACACCTCCACCAAAAGGCGTATTCGTGCTGGGGTGCCACAGGGATCGGTCCTGGGGCCCGTTTTGTACAGTCTGTACACTGTGGACACTCCAACGGCCCCCCCTGGTGCACACTGCACAGTATGCAGACGACACAGCCTTCTACACGAGAAATGCGAACAAGGACCTGGTCATCCGTAGGCTACAAAGAGTTTTAGATGACACAGAAACTTGGGCCCGTCGCTGGCGCATCACCATCAACTCTGAAAAGACACAGACAATGCTGATTACCCGCAGGCTCGAAAGGCGCGAACCTCCTCAACGTCCCCCCCCCTTCATCTTCACCTAAATGGAATCCAACTCCCCTGGCGCAGAACCGCCAAGTACCTTGGCGTAACCTTGGACTCTCGTCTCACGTGGTAACCCCACGTAGACGAGGTCCACAGGAAGGTCTGCGCCAGAATGTCCATCCTATACCCAATCCTGAACTCAACCAGCTCCCTTCCCTGCCCAGTAGCAGTAAACGTGTACCTGGCCCTGATCCGGCCATTCATGGAATATGCGTGCCCTGTCTGGGGATACGCGGTGAAGCAGCACCTGGACAAACTCCAGAGGCTGCAGAACCGCGCCCACAGGATGGCATTGCATTTGCCACTTGGATTCCCCATAGATGATCTGCACGCCGCAGCTGAAATCCCACTCCTGAGAGAGCGTTTCCAAGATCTGGCAAGGGCTTTTTATGAAGGTTCTTCCAGATCAGGAAACGCCCTCATCCACTCCCTAGGTCAGTATGACATGTCCCGTGACAAGCACAAGCGCCCTATGACGATCTTCGACGATTAAGTCGTAGAGAAAATCCCAACACACAATTCCTTAATCCTGTTCCTTCCCATATAACACTAATCATCTCGCCTACCTCAAGCAAGTACCAGATACAGACAGAACAATCATCACATATCACAGACACCAAAAAACTATAGAAAAATCACACACACACGTTCGCAGAGGAGTAAAAGCCGAAAGGCTACAAACTCCCCCCTCACACTTCCCCAAAGAGGGGAAAGTAAAAGATGAGAGCAGCCAGCACCTGACGATGGCGACATGTCTGAACGCCAACGTATTGTGCCCGTTGGACACTATGGACCAGCAGTACACCTGTGGAATGTTCAAGCAAGAAATACGCGGGGAGAAACTGAAGAATCACAGAAACGGCATAATCCAACGAAAATTTGTGCTTCAAAACAAGATACTTTCTCAGGGTTTCAATTAGCACATTGCCTTAACTATAAGACAAAGTAGCTAAAGATAAGCAATCTATATCTTAAGGGGCTCCGGAACGCCCTATACTTGCAATGTTAAAATAACGCTTATAAATTACATCTTTCCTCACAAAATATTTGAGGTAGGAAGTTGAACTTTTTACAGATTATTTATTGGAATATGGGCTACAACTTAATACAGGGATTTTACAAAATTTTAGTTCAGTTATTAAAGATGATTTTTTTCAATTGTAATGAAAATTCACAACATTTTTTTGCAATTTTTTATTTATATATTCAAAAATATACAGTTTTTTGGAAAAAGGCTGTGTTAAATTATGCAGAAGGTACTGTGTAACATTTACTGAAAGTTTGAAACAAATATGTTTGGAAGATCCTTAGAAAACATGTAATTAGTATGAGAAAATAAAAGTTTTGGGAATCGAGCGACAAAGATTGGATTAACTTTTTAGTGCATTCCAGGTCCATAGGATGGATTATCTTCATCCTCTGTCTGCAAACTCCTCCTCCAGCTTCCTCTTGTTCCTCCTCCTGTTTACTCTTGCTTGTATTTCTAGACTCTTTACAGCCCTGTCTGCAGCCCGAAGGCGTTCCTTGTCTGAAGCAAGCATCGCTCGTACCATGTTAGAACCTATCTTCATTCCCATATTTCTAAATACCTTGCACCTTACAATGTTGCCATCATTGAAAGTCGCAACAGCATCATACACACCAAAGTGAAGTGTTTGTATTCCAACAAATACAGTCTTGGGGATTCTCGACCATATAACACTATTTACACTTTCATTGGGGTTTTGAGTTTTTCCGTGAGTACACTTTTTCAACAGTTCAGGTGCTGCTAAGTCTCTGAAAATAGGTTTTATCACCTCCATTATTGCATGAGGCAGACTATGCTTATGAGTGTACACTTCACCAGTTAGCAATCCTTTGTTATACAGGGCTATTACAAATGATCGAAGCGATTTCATAAATTCACTGTAGCTCCATTCATTGACATATGGTCACGACACACAACAGATACGTAGAAAAACTTATAAAGTTTTCATCGGCTGAAGCCGCACTTCAGGTTTCTGCCGCCAGAGCGCTCGAGAGCGCGTGAGACAAAATGGCGACAGGAGCCGAGAAAGCGTATGTCGTGCTTGAAATGCACTCACATCAATCAGTCATAACAGTGCAACGACACTTCAGGACGAAGTTAAACAAAGATCCACCAACTGCCAACTCCATTCGGCGATGGTATGCGCAGTTTAAAGCTTTTGGATGCCTCTGTAAGGGGAAATCAACGGGTCGGCCTGCAGTGAGCGAAGAAACGGTTGAACGCGTGCGGGCAAGTTTCACGCGTAGCCCGCGGAAGTCGACGAATAAAGAAAGCAGGGAGCTAAACGTACCGCAGCCGACGGTTTGGAAAATCTTACGGAAAAGGCTAAAGCAGAAGCCTTACCGTTTACAATTGCTACAAGCCCTGACACCCGATGACAAAGTCAAACGCTTTGAATTTTCGGCGCGGTTGCAACAGCTCATGGAAGAGGATGCGTTCAGTGCGAAACTTGTTTTCAGTGATGAAGCAACATTTTTTCTTAATGGTGAAGTGAACAGACACAATGTGCGAATCTGGGCGGTAGAGAATCCGCACGCATTCGTGCAGCAAATTCGCAATTCACCAAAAGTTAACGTGTTTTGTGCAATCTCACGGTTTAAAGTTTACGGCCCCTTTTTCTTCTGCGAAAAAAACGTTACAGGACACGTGTATCTGGACATGCTGGAAAATTTGTTCATGCCACAACTGGAGACCGACAGCGCCGACTTCATCTTTCAACAATATGGTGCCCCACCGCACTTCCATCATGATGTTCGGCATTTCTTAAACAGGAGATTAGAAAACCGATGGATCGGTCGTGGTGGAGATTATGATCAGCAATTCATGTCATGGCCTCCTCGCTCTCCCGACTTAACCCCATGCGATTTCTTTCTGTGGGGTTATGTGAAAGATTCAGTGTTTAAACCTCCTCTACCACGAAACGTGCCAGAACTGCGAGCTCGCATCAACGATGCTTTCGAACTCATTGATGGGGACATGCAGCGCCGAGTGTGGGAGGAACTTGATTATCGGCTTGATGTCTGCCGAATCACTAAAGGGGCACATATCGAACATTTGTGAACGCCTAAAAAAACTTTTTGAGTTTTTGTATGTGTGTGCAAAGCATTGTGAAAATATCTCAAATAACAAAGTTATTGTCGAGCTGTGAAATCGCTTCAATCATTTGTAATAACCCTGTATTTACACCAACTGTCTTCTTCTTTGGGACACAAGCTATGTTGGGGATTTTCATCGTCTTTATTGTTTACAGTAATAACACATACCTTTGGCTTTCCAACATTTCTCCTTTTCTTAAAAGCCTTCAGAGGATTTCTAATAACTTTACTTTTACTCATTATTATACTTCAACAAAACAGAGACTCAAGAAACAGAATTAATTACGAATATTTTCGAGATAACGACAGAGTAAATAAACATGAAGCAATCGCCAATCACACCAGCGATATATATTGAACCATCACAGGTTAGCCACAACACATACTTTATCTCACATCACTAAAATGTACCTGATGACCACGGACGTTAATAATAACACCATTTGACAGCAGTTTAACAGCGCCACAGTGGGTCACGCCCATGTAGAACACATTTCAAAAAAAATTTAAAAATACACTCCTGGAAATTGAAATAAGAACACCGTGAATTCATTGTCCCAGGAAGGGGAAACTTTATTGACACATTCCTGGGGTCAGATACATCACATGATCACACTGACAGAACCACAGGCACATAGACACAGGCAACAGAACATGCACAATGTCGGCACTAGTACAGTGTATATCCACCTTTCGCAGCAATGCAGGCTGCTATTCTCCCATGGAGACGATCGTAGAGATGCTGGATGTAGTCCTGTGGAACGGCTTGCCATGCCATTTCCACCTGGCGCCTCAGTTGGACCAGCGTTCGTGCTGGACGTGCAGACCGCGTGAGACGACGCTTCATCCAGTCCCAAACATGCTCAATGGGGGACAGATCCGGAGATCTTGCTGGCCAGGGTAGTTGACTTACACCTTCTAGAGCACGTTGGGTGGCACGGGATACATGCGGACGTGCATTGTCCTGTTGGAACAGCAAGTTCCCTTGCCGGTCTAGGAATGGTAGAACGATGGGTTCGATGACGGTTTGGATGTACCGTGCACTATTCAGTGTCCCCTCGACGGTCACCAGTGGTGTACGGCCAGTGTAGGAGATCGCTCCCCACACCATGATGCCGGGTGTTGGCCATGTGTGCCTCGGTCGTATGCAGTCCTGATTGTGGCGCTCACCTGCACGGCGCCAAACACGCATACGACCATCATTGGCACCAAGGCAGAAGCGACTCTCATGGCTGACGACGACACGTCTTCATTCGTCCCTCCATTCACGCCTGTCGCGACACCACTGGAGGCGGGCTGCACGATGTTGGGGCGTGAGCGGAAGACGGCCTAACGGTGTGCGGGACCGTAGCCCAGCTTCATGGAGACGGTTGCGAATGGTCCTCGCCGATACTCCAGGAGCAACAGTGTCCCTAATTTGCTGGGAAGTGGCGGTGCGGTCCCCTACGGCACTGCGTAGGATCCTACGGTCTTGGCGTGCATCCGTGCGTCGCTGCGGTCCGGTCCCAGGTCGACGGGCACGTGCACCTTCCGCCGACCACTGGCGACAACATCGATGTACTGTGGAGACCTCACGCCCCACGTGTTGAGCAATTCGGCGGTACGTCCACCCGGCCTCCCGCATGCCCACTATACGCCCTCGCTCAAAGTCCGTCAACTGCACATACGGTTCACGTCCACGCTGTCGCGGCATGCTACCAGTGTTAAAGACTGCGATGGAGCTCCGTATGCCACGGCAAACTGGCTGACACTGACGGCGGCGGTGCACAAATGCTGCGCAGCTAGCGCCATTCGACGGCCAACACCGCGGTTCCTGGTGTGTCCGCTGTGCCGTGCGTGTGATCATTGCTTGTACAGCCCTCTCGCAGTGTCCGGAGCAAGTATGGTGGGTCTGACACACCGGTGTCAATGTGTTCTTTTTTCCATTTCCAGGAGTGTAGTTGTAGTCTTCGGAATTGAATAAATTATATATCTATTAAAAGGTAATAGTCTGCAAATTCAGAAAACGCAAAAAAGTAAAAATTGAACTTTTCATGATTTTGAGCCTTTCCGGAGCCCCTTAAACGTTCCTGCCGAAGTGCTCCTGTACTCTGTTACGTATAGCGTCATACTATGTATATAGGATTCACTGGAACTGCCATCTGAATTTAAATTATACAAAGACTTCGTAGGCTCTAAGCAGCTCAGAAATACCAATTTGTGGGGTACAGTGGTTTTCTTATAATCTACCTGCGTACACATAACATTTATCTGTCTTATAGATTTGCAATTACATGGTCATTTTTTCGTGTTCCACTTCGTGCACTTATTCCTTGTTTGCCCCTTAAAACACTGACAAATGCGATCCCATATTTGTGAATATTGTCATGCAAGGAACACAGTATAAATTCATATTTGTTTAACATTAACGTGCAGCTAACAGTGCCATATCCCTACTACACGGTACTTCCTCATAACTCGTATATAGCACCAAAATTAAACAGAAACCTTGTTTCTTCACTATTTGTTTCTACTTTACCTGCACTAACTGGCAGAAACTGACTGAAACATTTATAACGCATGAACATGTCATGTGTTGTGCGGACTTGTAGCTGTTGTATGGTTGTTATCAACCTTTTCCACAACTGGTAAGTGTAATCTGTTCTATATAATTACCGGCATTTAAGACCGAGGCTAATTCCACTATAGAGTAACTCGTGTAAATTTGAGACAAATTCTCTTACGAAGTAATACTAACTAACAACTGTTGTGTATGTGTGTCTCACTAATCATCCATCCAGCAAGAATGCGTTCGGATGAAATGAAAACCTGTCTGGCCTTTTTGCAGCTTTCGTAGTTGAATGAATCACATCACGTGCGGTAATACGTTATACATTATTAAAACTTTAGGAATTGTATGTATTTTGCATCTTTGTAGTAAGAACCTTTGGGGCACAAGATTAAGGTTCAAATGGTTCAAATGGCTCTGAGCACTATGGGACTCAACTGCTGAGGTCATTAGTCCCCTAGAACTTAGAACTAGTTAAACCTAACTAACCTAAAGACATCACACACATCCATGCCCGAGGCAGGATTCGAACCTGCGACCGTAGCGGTCTCGCGGTTCCAGACTGCAGCGCTAGAACCGCGCGGCCACTTCGGCCGGCTCAAGATTAAGGATTTTGGAAAACTCTGTCACTGAACACTTGTATGAATTTAGCTGCTGAGTCGCAGCCTAGATTCTGATTTTATTTGGGGGTTTCGCGAACGTTGCTAATTCTTGGTTGTGTGTAGTATTTACAGTTGTGGATCGCTGTGGCTTGTCTGAAGTCTCCGGGAGTCCTCCTCAGCTGGGTCTTATTTGTGGCTTGTCGTACGGCTGAGGTGGCTGGTGGATCGATTGAGACTTGTAATTATTTGGGTTAGGCGCAGATGATTCTTTATTGTTTTTACCAGTTAAGGCTCAGAAAGGCACCAGAGAACAGTGTACACTAAATTACCTTGACCTTATAATATCCAACACCATTCCCCATAGACCGAAAAACTTTTATTTCACGAAAACCTCTTAGGTTTAACTCTTCTCACTACTTAATGTGCAAATTATAACTCTTTTAACATCCCCCCCCCCCAAATTTTAATGTGACATATTTGTCTCACCGGACTGTAAGTTGAAAAATTCCTTTTATTCCCATTTTTTAAGGAAAATTCTGTGTCGTAGAATGAATATGCTAATACCAGCTTACTTTTAAAAGCATTTTTACAAGCAATACATGTAGAATTAAGTAAATGACTGATTTTCTCATACAGCAGCAAGTCACCATATATATCTCAGTTCTCACAGTGAGGTTGTTATATGCTATGATACAGTAACTGATTCGCTAAAGAGGACAATATACGAAACAGATAATTCCTTTTCACAATAAAATAGAAAAAAAGCAAGTAAAATTATTGGTCAACTCACTTGGTCTCTTTTTCTGCATGAAATCTTCTGAAAGAATTTCTATCTTTATTTAAGCACAAAAACACATCACATTTTTCACACACACATAACATACCATCTTGATAGGTATCTAGCGTTGTCCTCTTGTTTCTTTCGATGAAGGCTAGTCACCATACTTGTCCGTTTGGCAGCCTACAACTGGTAGAACTGGAGTGGCAGCCCTCTCCTTCTTTTTTGACATCGTTACTTGAGTACCTTCGCTTTGATTTGTCTTTTCCTGCCAATTATAGTCCACCCGGAATTTCTGCCTGTAATTTGTGCAGTGGAATGTGTCATACTCGAAGAAATTCGCAGTCCTTATGGTATCTGAATCCACTGTTGACTACGATAACTGCAATTGTGCGCCAGAACATGTATAAATAGCACCACCTTGATTTTATATGTTATTTGTATAGTGAGATAGCATGCCTGGCAGATCGGTACCATCCATACAGGTATTGTAATTAGTAGTATGGTACTCGGGTCAGCACCTCAATTTTGATATCAAATTGATTTAAACTGATATGCAAATTAATTAAATTGATCATTAATATCCAGACCCATCCTCACAACTGGAAGACATCATGTATTTTCCTCAGCCAGCATGTGGCTCCCACACCCTCTCCCCTTGCCCTCCACCCACCTCCCCCGCCTATCCTGTTGGCAGGAATTTCAAATTTTGGTGGCAATTCCGATATTTCGCTGTACAATTCAGTAGTCAGTTCAGAGGATATAATATTAATGTAAATTGTTGATGGAAATTGTTCATAAAACGGAAATCGATGAGAGTGGTAGATATCGGAAAAAAAAATTCAGTGACCCTGGAAATCAGTGAATTATGCTCAGAGAAGGACATAATTTGCATTTAGTACGACAGGGATTCTTTCGTTTAACTTCCGATCGCTTCATCGCTTCGTTTAGTGCGATTGCCAAGCCATTAAGACGCTCCGCTGTGTGCTGCAGAGCGCGAGTGCAATCCTGGTGTGCCTCCCCTCCCCTCATCAGGCTTCAGCCCCCTCACATAACCCTGGGGGTTCAATCCCTCCCCCGACAGGCCGCATTCGTGACGGCTGCTGCAGCTGCTCGCCTCACTTGATGTTATAGGACCTGCCTACCCCTGCCTCCCCACCTCCTAGCCTGCTGTGGGCAGTATGAGATGAAAGGGTGCCATGCCACGTGCGCCACTTGGCTCGATGTCCAGTAAACTGCATAATGACCATACAACAGGGAGGTAGCAGCCAGCAGTTGTAAATGGCCACAAGATTGTAACGTACAATGCTCCTCTCAAGGCGTGCATTGTTGAGTATCTACCATGCACAACAGATTTGTTTTCGAAGGTTAGCGTCTTCCCCACAGCTCTGTCCTAACAAAAACAGCAACATATATTTTAGGGGATGCTGCTGGCACTCGGTGTGCCAGACTATCCGTCTATCTTAGAATGAACAAAGGGTGTTTTCCTAAAAATAGCTGATGTGTCAAATTTTCCATACACTTGACAGTCAACAAAGGATGTTTTCAAAAGGGGCCTCTGTTGTTTCACAGAATTTTTTTGTCCCCCCACAGAAGCCACCTGAACCAAGCCTGCTTGAAGAAGAAAAAGAAGACCAGGTCGGCATCCTCAAGCCCCAGCTGTAATGTATTTCAACAACAACAACAACAACAGAAACAACAACAATATGTATTTCAAAGCATGCAGGTGACACCAAAAATATCAAGCTGTCTGTTTGCCTCAGAATGAACAAAGACTGTTTTTCCAATGCTAAAAGCCGCGTCCAGTTTTCCATCCACTTGCCAGAAAAAAAAGGATGTTTGTCTCAGCATTTTCCTCCCTTTACAGCCATGGTCTGATGCTCAAACAGCTGTACCAAGCATGCTTGAAGAAAATAAAAAATAAGGGAATAGCTTGCTGGTAAGGCATTATAAGTTCCTATTGATCCTCTTCAAAACAGAGGGGAGAGTCTGAAGGTATATAGAGCCCAACCCCACCACAATCATCACCAGTCTTTGACAGTGCCTAGTTGTGTCAGTGTGATTCCTGCAATATGAAACAGTCAGCCAGCAGTGATACCAGTGTAGTGGTGGTGGATAAAGGCCAACTTGGGGCAATTGTTATGTAAGTGTTCATAAAAAAAAATATTAATTCAAACTGCGACATTTATAAAATTTTGCAGCAAAATATTCAAATTTTTCGAGATTGTGATACATTTTTGTAACAAGTGGTTACAAACGTTCCTTTTTCTTGCTATTGCATCAATAATTTTCAAAATGTTGGCAGAACAAGAACACCAGCTGGAAACTGAAAGTCGCCAGCAAGTGGAAGAGCTTGTGCTACCATCATGTAAGTACATCTCAAAATTCTGTGTGTGATAGTCTACATGTTCAGAAAATAGCTCTTGATGTACTGATATCGTAAAAAGTGCTTATAAAATTTTTGATGTCGCAATTGCAGCATTAGAGCAGCAGCTGAACGGACATTGAGCGGTTGCTGGAGGCTGAAATGTCGCATGAATGTAAGTATATTTGTGTTATATTGCTCTTAGACTATTTTCTTCTTTTTCATGGTATACAGTTGTGTGAGGCATATATTATTCGTTTCTGTAAAAGTTGCTATAGATCAAGAGGAGAATGAGGTTCTAGCAGGGTATGCAACGAGAATGATGACCAGGTGTCATGACTTCCATCTTAAATGATATTTTTATTTATTTATTTTTGTCTGTATTTATGTATAATCAGTATCTCGCTGTCGGCAAATTCAGTATAATTTTTGTTGTTTTCGTTGTTTCTTATATAAAATCTTGTTGTAGATGACTTCCATGAGATGTATCGGTGGCTCCACAACATAATGTGAGACGGAGATATTTGACTGGGTGGCAGAACTATCAGAAAGATTCATTGAACTGCTCAGTCCTGGGAACCAGAGTGTAAAAGGTGATTATAATGTGAGCATCATCGTTATAGCATATAATTATTGCCTTGGAATGCTGATGTACTTAATTGTCATTGTTTGTTTATACCGTGTAGTTAAAAAATTTGGAGCACTGTTCTTAATTTTTTTAGTTATTAGTATGTTACAGGGGTACCACCTACACAGTCATGACAACAGCTTGCTGTGGCACATGCACGTAGAGGGTTGTTGTGGAGGCAGGTATCAAACACACACACAAGTGGAATACACTGCCATGCAAAGCACCACTCGTTGCCACACGAGAGGCGACCGCGCATACTACAGTCCCAGCCTCTGAACCACTGCATACCCTCTGGCGTCTGTGGGTGCAATATGCAGCAGCATCAATGAGTGACCTCGGCACAACCTGGGTGCTCCCATGGAACTCACCACCACCACCTCCTCTTACTCCTGCTCCGGCTGTTTGCTCTCGCCAACAATGAAAGGTACCCTGTGTGATCAAAAGTACCAGGACACTTGGTTGAAAATGACTTACAAGGTCGTGGCGCTCTCCATCGGTAATGCTGGAAATCAGTAAGGTATTGGCCCACCCTTAGCCTTGATGACAGCTTCCACTCTCGCTAGAGCTGGTTAGATCCTGTTCCCTCAATGGCTGCCGGAATAGCCTCTTCAACATGTTGAATTAGCGCCCAGGCACATCAGCTTCTAATCGACATATGCACTTTTCGTGTCTGCTTCAGTTATTATGAATTTTATAACAGATAATAATTATAAATGTTAATAACTTTATAAATAACGTATGCCATATTAGAAGGCTGTGTGCGGTACACCGTTCCTGGTACACATGTCTCATAGTCTCTGTTTATACACCAACAAATCACGTAACATAATTCACTTGGTTGCCATGGGCACGTCCAAACACGATAGCACCTCTCTACCACCCTATCACTGACTCCATACAACCGACCGTCGCATACAGACTGGCACATATAAACAACTTACTGCCATGAAATAGTAACTGAGGCGGAAGGTCGAATGACCTCTTTACCAGTTCTACAACACCTGTAACGCTGAAAACCGATCAGTGCGCTCTTTTAATGAGTGATTACCATTTCGCTCAGTGAACACATATCAAGTAATATTCACATTTTTGAATATCTTACAAATTACAATGCGTATTGTAAATGCGCAGAAAACTGTAACTAAATTGTATTACCACTTAGAAAACAGTCACACTAAGGAAAAACCTGACATGAATATAGCTCACTCTGTTTTCCGTTTACACAGCATCAAAAAGTAGTTACTGTAATCAAATTTCGGGAATGCATTTGCCTGGGTAACACATTTAAATGATTAACATTGCACGATCATAGGTTAATGTAATCACGAGATAAGTCATTGCAAATCTGGAGTGCTGGTACATTAATAACCGGCTTAACCGCCAGAATGTTGAATCAAAGCATGCAAACGTGCATGCATTGCGTTTTACGGCTGCCAGATGTAAGTTTGTGGAATGGAATTTCATGCCTGTTGCACTTGTTCGCTCAATACAGGGACGGGTAATGCTGTTTGTGCACGACGCTGGCGTTGCAGTTCGATAATGTCCAATATGTGCTCGATTGGAGACAGATCTGGTGATCGTGCAGGCCGAGGCAACATGTCGACGCTCTGTACAGCATGTTGGGTTATAGCATCGGTATGTGGGCGAGTTTTATCCTGTTAGAAAACACCAGCTGGAATGCTGTTCACGAATGGCAGCACAACAGGCCGAATCACCAGACAAACGTACAAACTTGTAGTCAGAGTGCGTGGGATAATCACGAGAGCGCTTCTGCTGTCATACGACATCGCATCGCAGACCATAACGGCCAGGTGTAGGTCCAGTTTGTCTAGAACGCAGACAGGTTGCTTGCAGGGCCTCAACTGGCCGACTTGTAACCAACACTCTGTCATCACTGACACCGAGGCAGAACTTGGTTTCAGTAGTAAACACCAGAGACCTCCACCCTGCCCTTCAATTAGGTCTCGCTTGACACCACTGAAGTCGTAAATGGCGGTGGTTCGGGATTAGTGGAATGCATGCTAAGGGGCGTCTGGCTATGACCTGTCCTTGAAATAACCGATTTGTAATAGTTCGTTGTGTTATTTAGGTGCCAACTGCTACTCACATTGTTGCTGCAAATGCAGTACGATGCGCCAGGGCCATTCGCCTAACTCGGTGGTTTCCCTCTCGGTAGTGGTGGATGAGGAGATTGGTGTTTAACGTCCTGTCGAATACGAGGTCATTAGAGACGGAGCACCAGCTCGAATTAGGGAAAGATGGGGAAGTAAATCGGTCGTTCCCTTTCAAAGGAACCATCCAGGCATTTGCCTGAAGTGATCTAGGGAAATCACGGAAAACCTAAATCAGGATGGCCGGGCGCGGGATTGAACCGTCGTCCTCCCGAATGCGAGTCCAGTGTCCTCTCGGTAGCGCCATGTGCCCATCTTGAGCCCGGGCATCTTGTAACCGTACATTCTCGTGACCTCTGCTACAAGCAGTCACGTACAGTGGCTATATTCCTACCAAACGTTTTGCAATATCCCAAAAGGAACAGGTAGCTTCTCGCAGCGTTATTACACGATCTCGCGGTGTTGGTACTGGCATCATTGTCGCCTTAAAGACATTCTTGACTATCGTCAGCTTACCACCTCCAATCCCTAGCGCGAATTTTGAATAATCATCTTTCAGATATACAAACACGCCTACAACATTTCTTTAATATCGCATAACTCCTTCTTCGCCTTGCGATTTTTTTCTGTCAGTGCAGCACTGCAAAGAGCTGGTGAACTGTGCTGTGGAGTAAAACAATGTCACAGATGCCCTCAACAAGGTTTCGGAGAACCCAGAACTCATAACGAAAAGAACTGCTACACAGTAAGTAACCAGTGATACAGGCTTTCGTTGTGTGTTTGAGTACCAATCTCACTTCAAGGTAAGTGGATGAGTGACACCACTAATAATGAAGCAGAGTACAAGAAAAAAGCTAAATAAGGAAAATAAGTCAGACACTATATCTAATGTAAATCCTCAAGACGATCCTTTTACACTTCACACGCTATTTTCAGAATTTATATAGTTCAGTAATTATAAATATAATAAAATGTGTCCATTTGTAAAATATTAGAGCTCCGTGACTTCAAGTCTGATGAAATGGTACATAAACTTCGATCATACACATAACAAGATGAAAACTTAAAAATGACACCACAGGACCAGTGATTGGCATCTATGTAGCTGAACATATTCTTCAAATACACACGTAACTTAAACAACAGAAGACAATCATTGATTTAAGTATGCAATTACAATAGGTTACAGGAAATAATGTCAGGGTAATAGACGTATGTTAAATTGACTTCCTGTGTAAAGCTCATGTAATAAAGCTGATGAACTATCTGACATGGTTTTTAATTTTATTCAGTGCAGTTTTCTAAGCTGATTTCAAATCTGAAAATTTTATTGCTCTATTATCTCAGATTTTAAAAGTTTTGGTTTTCGTGGAACATCGTGCGTTGGAAATAGTTTATCGTTTTTGCTGCTTTTTATGCAACGATGTAATTTATCTCAGAATTCTGGCTGCAGCTCCAATGAAGCCGTCCCTTACATATGATTTTCCCTCAAATGTGAGTCTACTCAAGCTCAATTACCGTCTTATCGATAGTTAAAGGAGTGGGAGAACAACGAAGAATAACGAGACACAGATGGTGGAATGAGTTACATGATGAAGCAGTTATCAACCGACTAAAGGAATTGAGAAGACATAGAACACTAATAAGAAACCTGAATAATGAGAAGAGTTTAAAGAAGAAAGAAAAAAGGGAAAAATCATCAAATAAATGAGAAGAAAATATGACAAAGTCACACCAGAAGAAATGGATTCAGACTTTAAAAGGAACAAGAATGGGGAACTCTACAAGATTTTCAAAGAAGTTTTATCAGGGTTCCAGTCACTAAGTTTACATTTTAAAGATAAAAATGGAAGTATGGTTTTAAGCAGCAGGAAGAACTGCCAACTATTAGATGAATGCTTTCAAAAATCCATTAAATTATGTAGAACCTATTGACAGATTACTACTTTGAACACCACAACATCAAAATCCACCATCTGAGCCACCTACAATAGAGGAAATAGAAAAGATTATCAAATTGCTGAAGAAGAAGAAGGCACGAGGAGAGGATGGGATAGTGGCAGAAACGTAGAAACTAGGGTCTTATCCGCATGGCAGAAAATTCACACGGTAATTAAAGACATTGGGACAAATGAAACCACACCCAGCGATTGAAAAAAACATGCACTGAACCATCCTCTCCACAAAAAAGGAGATAAAACAGATCCAAAAAACTACAGGGATATCTCCTTGTTACCAGTAGCATACAAAATATTGTCTAAAGCACCTCTAAATAAAATAGAGGAACAAGTGGTATGTAGTGTAGGAGACTACGAAGCAGGATTTAGGAAAGCAGGTCATGTGTACAACAGATTCATAATTTAAAAGCCAGTTTGAAAGTGACAATTATACAAATTGAAACACACAGTAGTTAACTCGTAGACTTCAAGAAGGCTTACGACTCAGTTGACAGACAAAAACAATTTCAGATACTTTAAGAACCAGGGATAGATGAAAATACAAGAAGACTTACTGAACCAACGCTCACGGATACGACTTCAAGGATTACGTTTCAGGACGAAGTTTCTGAACCGTTCAAAATCAAAACAGGAGTTTCACAACGAGATGAACTATCCCCGATTCACTTTAACCTGGGTTTAGATAAAACAGTGAAAACATGGGAAATCACATTAGAAAACGGAGGCATATAATATATAAACATGGAACAAGGAAAGAAGAAATTTGAAGTAAAATGTTTAGCCTTTGGGGATGATATATCACTGATAATTGAAAACCGAAGAGACGCAACTGTTAAGCTTGATCTGTTACACGAGGTTGCTGAAAAGACGGGACTAGAAATATATTATGAAAAAACCGAGTATATAGAGCACAACAGCGAAAAATTAATGAAAAATGGTATGGAACAATAAAAAGAGTTGATAAATTTAAATACCTCAGGGAATGGATCCAAGCAACCGACTGGATAACACAACAAATAAAGAAAGAGTAAAGAAGTTAGAATTTGCATGCAAACATACACAAACGTACTATAATAAGAAGTCAATATCCATCCAAGCGAAGACCAGACATTATAATTATTCAGTTATTAGGATACCAGCAACATATTGTTCAGAGTGCCCAAAATTGAATAAGAAAGGCGAACTGAAATAATTCTAAAAAAGAGAGAGGAAAATACTTAGCAGAATTCAAGATACTTAAAAGAAATAATGAAAATATATGGATTAAAAGGAGAAATGAAGATTTATATGAAGACATATAAAAAAATCACAGTTACAGTGAGGAAGAGATGGCTGAAACTGTATGGAAATTTAAAAAGATTAGAAGAACCATCGGTTACCTAGAACATTTTCAGCTACGTTGATAAATTGAAGAAAACTGTAGGATTGATAGAAGCAGCGAAGAAAGATGCAAACAAAATAGGTGTTACAGAAAAATAATAGGTGACAGGAATCGCTTCAGGCTACCGATAGAAAACGTAACCTACGAAGAAGATAAGCCAAAAGCTCGACCTAAGAGAGTGTGGAGCGATGATCAGAGACGAGCAATGGAGACAACGTCATGAATCCATGGACCCTGAATGTCAGCAGGGGCTGTTGAAGTTGGTTGAGGCTCTGTAATGGTGCAGTTGGGCTGTAATGGGACCTTTGATCCGTCTAGGTACGACTTTGCCAGGTGACACATACGTAAGCATCACCTGCATCCATTCATGCCCATTGTGCAGTCCGATGGACTTGGGCAATTCCAGCAGGACAATGCGACACCCCACACGTCCAGAATGTCTACAGAGTGGCTACAGGAACAGCCTTCTAAGTTTAAACACTTCCACTGGCACCAAACTCCCCAGGCATGAACATTATGGAGTATATCTGGGATGCCTTCCAACGTGCTGTTCGGAAGAGATATCCAGCGCCTCGTACTCTTACGTATTTACGGACAGCTCTGCAGGATTCATGATGTCATTTCTCTCCAGCACTAATTCAGACATTCGTCGAGTCCATGTCACGTCGTGTCGCGGCACTTCTGCTTGCTCGTGGGGGTCCTACACGATATTAGGTAGGTGTAACAGTTTCTTTGGCTCTTCAGTGTAGCTTATCTGCCCAACATGGGTCATTGGTTGCAACTACAGCTGAACGTTATTCAGCAGAAAACTATTTTCGCGGAACTTCAGAAAGCAGGTATGAGAAGGAGGTGCTACTTAATAACTGCACTGATAATTACAGAAACATTACGCAAATATTTAGGACATTATCTTTGATTTTGAATCAAATTCGAGATGACAAATTACAGGAGGGTTGGGTATCAGAAGGGAACGTTATGAGTAAGAGTCAACTAACTAGCGTTTTAGAATGTTTGTATGAATCAGTGTATCGTATGGACTAATTGAATCTTAATAATAAATTATTCGTCCAACTGTTGTTATATCTTTATTTTTAAGTCCCCTCAGATTATTATTAAATAAAGCGATGCTTAGCACTTATATTCCTCCTCAGCTTTATGATATACATAATTACATTTTTTCAAATTTTCGACATAAATATGTACTTACTTAAGATATATTTCTAAAGTTAATTAATATCGCTGTTTTTAAAACTGGTACTGTAGTGAATGTGCTTACAAACGCCAAAAATTTTCAAGAAGTGAATGAGGGACTGTAATTATTTGATATTTTTACACTGAGTTTCGAACAGATAGCTGTTGCTATGTCCCTTACCCTAGAAAATAGTCTTTCAGAAAGAAGAGATGAAGCGAACATGGACTATACACTGTCGCATTGTCTTTCCAGTACTGCAGAGGAAATGATATTCGGTTGACTGCAGGTTGGTGTAAATAGTCAAACTCCAGAAACTATATCTTGGTTATGTGCTTTTATTTTGATAGAATTCTGCTTCTGCTGTATTGAAACTAAGGTCTCTGAATGCTACAAAAACCGTCTGCAGTAGTAGTCGGCAAGTGTACTTGTGATTGTTCGACTTTGGCTACTTTCTGTATGTGTTTCTTCTGAAAAATAGCATATGACATGCCAGAGGTAAGAGAGACTGCCACGGGACCTTGAAAAAGGAACTGGTATTGCTCCTACTGATTCTCTTTCAGGCATTTACATTCTACATCGCAATATTTGTATCCATTAATTTTCTTGACAACAAGTACTTAATCATAAGGACAATCGATAACGTAAAATTAATTGTCGTGAAAGAAATATCGGTACATCCATAACCGATTACCAGAATAATTACAATTTATCGATTAATTGTATTTAATTGCGCATCTCTAGTTAGGGGAGGAAGTGGAACATGATAGAAATAGAGGTAATGAAGAGAGGGTGAATGTATTCAACTATGAAGCACACTACCTGAGGAGCAGAGTTTCCTGCAGCATCTGCTGAGATACTCGTGACGTGTCTTCCACTGTCTCATAAATGATGTATTAAGATCTTCCAACGCCCTCTGTGTGAAGCTGTGATATCTCCGCACTGGACTGGGAAAGAACTGTATGCTTTTAATGCAAATCATCATTTAAATATTAGCCATTTCTTAAGACTCTCCTGTCTTTTATTTTATTCCGATACACTTACAGTTAGATGTTAACATTAAATTTTACCAATAATTGGGTTATGTAGTGGAGGAGAAGTACTACTGCCAAAACAATCAGAGTAATGTTGGCAGTACTGCATGAAGCTCTATCTGAGTGTTGACGTGCTCAACGATTGTCCATGTCCCTCAGCTCCCACAAATAACGTTGTTGTCACTTCTGGACCTACGTACAATGGACAGAAACCCAACAAGTTAACAAAAATTCCAATAATTGTTTTGTTTCATATGACAGAATCTCCTTGTATTGTATAGTCTTTAAACCAAGAGTTTAATATTTAACAGACACATTTGCATAAAACATAAAATATGTCTAAAGAAGAATACTCAAAGACGCCAGCGAACTTTTACAATATCTCATCAAACGTGTTACAATATTCATTATTACTTATAAATTTAGTAACATTTTGCGTATATTTTGTGTTCCGTACATTTCTCGTATTCACTCCACTTCAGAAATCATGTACATATTTAAAAAATCTGAATGAATTTGCTCAGCGTACATTGGAGTCAGAAAATGTGTGAACAACTGACAAATACATTATTCCATTTTTACAAAGTACGTATTAATGAAGACGTGAAACTGTTGCTTATCGCAGGAAAGATGATTCAAGCAGCACCTGAAGATGGCAACAAGTCTCTTTGTCGAAATATCGTGAAAAAGTTAACGCATGCCCCAGACGGACACCCGATAATTCTACAAGTTGGAAATGTGCCTGGAAAACATCAAATTGTTGAGTCAAACACTTAGAGGCTTACACACAAAAAACTGCATAAAATACGTTTGTTTCCGGGATTGTTTCTGAGAGGGATTGCTTGATTTATCATTCAAATAAAGTTTGTTGTACAACGAGACGCTTAAATTTATGAAGTGTGTGACTCCTGCTCAAATTCAGTATCTGACGTGAAGTTGATATTAAAATGACCGCATGTAACTACAAAGTTAGAAAACGTAATCAACCCTAGACTGCTAAACACTCGTAAAATTTGCGATAGCGTTTGGTAAATATTCGCGGTTCCCGCAAATGTGGACACATGAACGACACATACTCTTAAGAAGGTTAATGGCAAACAGAGTTGTTAACAATGGCTGAATTACTTGTTACCTGCCTCCAGCAGTTTGATGACAGTACTACTCTTTTCGTAAATATTATGAATGTTTGGTATTGATGTGCCTGTTTTCTAGTAGTAGGCACATTTATTTTACTGCTTAGGCTTTATCTTAATGTGACATGTTAGGTGAGTCATCAAGCAATCAAAGTTAGAAGGATGTTGAGCGGTGATCTCGTCTTTTCCTCGTGAAATTAGAACAGTATGGATGGTGCTGATTCCGATTTTGACACTAAGATATTAGGTGATTTGCTTGGGGAATTTCACCTGAGCAGCAGCAGCAGAACCTAGAATCACCTCAAAAGAGAAAAGTATAGGCATTTTTTTTTCTTCGCGCAAATACAATCGACATCTCGAAACTACTGCTCAACCGGAATGTGTGTAGAAGACTGAGACAGGTCCTCTTTAGACTGTAATGATTGTGTCCAAAGCAAAAGAATCTACTCGTTTTGTATGTAGATTACCGTACGCTTGGTGCTGTAGTAATTATAATAATGTGTACCTATTACATAACATAAATCATGACTTCTTTACCAATAACATTTTGAGCTGTAAAATTGTCATTATGGGGTATAAAAGAAGATATTTTGTACTTATTTTGTATATAACATACCTCTGGAGATCTAATAATTGTAATTAACTAGTGAATAATCTCTGCATTATGACTTCCTTTGAATAAAATTTGGAGCGATAAAATTTCTGATGGTTTAACAGTTATACAACCATTTTCGCCCATTTATTGCTCTAGGGTCAGTCTGACAGTGTTCTACAGGTAAGCGTGCGATCTTTTAATGGAGAGTAAGATCATCAACCGATGCACGACCAGAAATAAAAAGTCTCCAAGTAACATGTGTATCACAGTAGTGGGAGAAATCATCTCTGGGTCAAAAGTGTACGTGGATGAGACGTCCACGGTCCCCAGTGGACTTAACTTCTTGCGAACTCCAACACTTTGCGTCAATGGCTCAACGCTCCGCGTGTCAGTATTTGATGCCAAACTGAGTCAGGATGACTATGTGGGTGATGACGGTTGCCAAGGTGGAGATGACCAAGCTCCTGCGTATGTGGAAGAAGCCGCCGGCGGTGAAGCTCAGAGGCGGCCCCCTCCGAACCTCATGCAGGAAGGCCTCCGCTTCTGGCAGCGGCGTCCCACACAGAGCGAACGCCGTTGCCGCCCTGTGCAGCAGGACTCCCGTCCGGCGTTCCTCGTCGCACGCGGCTGCGCAGCACATGGACACCGCCACCAGCTTCACTCCGTGGAAGGCCAGCCACAGCGATGAGACGAGCAGGGAGCTACTCAGGACACCGGACTTCCTCTCGACGTCTTCCATCAACACCAACACAATTATTTCGTAAGAACTGCAGATGACGCCGAAGAATGCACTGGCCATCATTAACGCCACGGCGGGCCCATATTGCTGCTGCAGCGCCTCAGCCGCACGGTGGAGAACAGCGTATGCTGCGCGGAGGTCGTTGACGTTCGCATCTCGTGGCCCCTGAGACAGCTGCGGTCCACCAGTAAGCATCTCTATTAGATATTCATCTGCAAGTCCTGCCGTTCCAATATCTCGACGAACTGCCAAGACTATTTGTGTGTTCAACACTCTGTACCGCCGTAGAAGCTCTAGCACCAAGACTGGGAACAGTGGAGTAACGAATGTGCAAACTACTGAGTAAAACACGTGTGTAACTGACACTAACACACGATAGTTTTGCGACAGGTTGTTGTACAGGTTCAAAACGGCCACAGAGAACAGAATCAATGCACTAATCGTGCTCACAAAGAAGACTGCGCTTCCAGCCTTTGCTCTGGCATCGTTCCTCAGTTGAAGGCGCAGGTCTACATATTTCAGAATCCGAAGAAATACCTTGATGTGCCCGAGCTTGCCAGATGCAGCTCTCCCGAAGAGGACTGCGTACTCTGACCACTGCATTAACCTGACGGCGATGTCAGTGAGGGCAACGACACCAGGAAGGACTTGAAACTGTACTAATGTGCCGTACAAGCAAACAAACATAAGGCAAAGCGCTATCAAAAACCAGATCAACGGCATTAAGTCAAATACCTTATAACTCGTGGGCATAAGACCCAAAGTTCCCCACAATAAACACAGTGGTTTACAAACGATCGACAGTTCTTCATCAGTCTTCCTGTGAGAGAAGGCAACCCTGGCTGAAGGACTTACGCGCCGATTCATTTTGATGCCAGAGACACTTGATTGCCTATGATGATCACTGCACGTTATTGTGTAACTGCCTTATTTTGCACTGCAGTGGCCTCCCACGAATTCTGCTTCTGCCACCACTCGAAATTGCTTTTACAGTGACCCTTCAACAATTCTCTCTCCGTCTCGGGTTATTTGCCATTTATTATGTAATGTTCCTTTAGTGCCCTCTAGAAACATTATTGATCTTCCCAATAATATTTTAATCTAAATCTTCCTCGCCGATAAGCTGCAATTTCATTAAGAAAAAATACATCAACATCGCATCATTTTGAGACTTTAAGGCCAATCTTTACACAGGCCAAATGGCTTTGAAACTTATTGCGATATCTGATCATAGAAATCTTAAAAAGTGAGGCAGTACGCAGCACAGCGAACTTGTTAACCTCACAACATCGTCGTGTTTACACCCAAGAAACAGGAAGGGTAGCACCCTCTATTCTTTCGTCTGTTTGTCGTCAGTAGACTTAATGGAGTGAGCAGCAAGCCGCCCCGATTGCTTGCGGAGATATTTTCTTCGATCACCTACCGTGCTGGCACTCCCAAGTAACAATGCGCGCTGCTCAGGAATTAGTGATGAAACCATCGGCTGTTTTTAACAATCGATTGGTGACCGATTGTTTGCTCATTCAGTCGGTTTCTTCAGTAGAATGGAACAATCGAATGAAGCGAGTCACTGCCATACGGATATTTTCACTCACCAGATTTGAGTGCCTTCATTCAATGCGAGACAACCGACTGACAGAAGTTTCTGTCGGGTGCGGTTCTTCCAATGATTTCACTCAGTCTCTTGGTTTAAGTTATTTTATTAACATACTTTTTCAGCCTTTGCCTTTATACACAAACCATGACTGGGATTGGCGGCTTCTTTTAGAGAAAAGTGAAGTATCTTATTACAATGAGTTACAAATAAAAAGTATATACTGCATCTAAAAATAAAGAGTTCTCAAAATATATGTATTTACTTGTCTGTTCGTTCGCCACAAATTATGCAATTGATTTTAAACTACTCCCCGATAAGCTACAGACTTGAAACCTTCAACATAACTCAGAACCGGATGACAACACAATATTAACATTCTTTTTTTCCGGTGTGTACTGGGAAGTGTTTGGTGTGCCACTGCTGTTTACCTGTTTTCCTATTCCAGTTGTGAATGTTTCGCACTTATGAACGATTGTCGCTAAGCTTCCATGTTGGTCCGATTCTCTCAAATTTTTTTCATTCGGGGTCTTTTCCTCGAAATACAAGTAGGAGGAAGAGATATGTTGATTTACTCAGTTGAAGCGAAACTAAAATAAAGCCAAAATTTAGCACATGTCTCTGGTGTAATCTCATCAAAATGTCTGAAATCAGCCGAAAAATTTCACACACAAAATAGTAAAAAGCAGAAGATAACCAATTAAATAAAAATATTTTTAATATAACACAGTTTCAAAAGGAACTAAAACGTATTGAAAAGCTCCTCTAGCTCCATAGAGATTCCTAAGACCACACAGACTGACCTGAAACTCTGTTCTTACGAATTTTAATAGTTATAACAATACTTGTAACTTCAAATTGGGAAATGGGGTGCATGCAATAGATAATAGTAAGGAGTGTAGAGTGTAGTTGTCACTGAGAAAAATCACACAACAGTTCATATCTTTTGAAGTGACATAAAACTATTAGCCACTTAGGTAACCTACACAAGCATCATTTACCTACTGTATGCGCCCAACCTTTGCGTTTTAAATTTTGCAAGTAGTGTCACAGCTATTAAAAATCCACAAACCTATTTGGAGATAGGAGAAATTATGTAATACTTTTTAGTTCGTTTTAAATACGTGTTACATTAAAAAGTTTTTTACTTAAATAATTATTTTGGAACTAAATTTACTTAAGCTCTGTCTCTATTTTTCGCCGGTTTGCACCTATCGGCATTTGCACACATTAGGAATAATTCTTTCTCGATAAATGCTGAGGTGAAACGAAAATAAACCACATGCGAAACACGTTTTTCTTCCTTTTTGGTTGATTGGTTGCCTTTTAAGCATATACAGCCACTTGTGGCAAGTATTTTTCATCATTCCCCAATTTTATTTAAACTTTTTAATTAATATAGTTTCATAATATGAATCATCCTTGCAGTTACTGTATATCGCACTGAATTTATCACGCCATTCAGTCATTATTTCTCACATTCATATAAATTACTATGATTCACATACACATATATTTATGTAATAGATAAGGCTTTTTTATTTTCATTACGCTTATTCGTACATCAGATTCACTTGCAGTATCATTTACTTCCATTTACGCGGTACATATGAACGAAATACATTTATAAATTTCAAACTTCACAGATTCTTACAACAAGCGAAACACAACGATCTTCACGATGACGATGCAACCCAAAGTTATTTCTAAAGGTAGTGTTACGTGTCTTGAAATGTGTCTGAGTAATATTATTATTCTGCAGAGTTTCCGCGGTCTAGGGATAACGTTTTTGATCACTATTCATAACGCCCTCGGTCACGGATCCGAATCCCGTCATCGCTTAAATTTTGATTAATAATCAGCATTGGCGGCCGAAGACTTCCGTCATGAAAGTCACCTTCATTCTGCCGACCGACTTGTCAAAGGGGGCTGAGAAGCGGACAGAACTTCAGGGCACTCTCTTGTCCTAGGGGTGGGAAACTGCCCCTAAAGGCGGAAGAATCAACAATACTCAGTAGCATGAGGATGCAGAAGGCAATGGAAACCACTGCATTAAAGACACTTGACGTGTATCCACAGGACATGTTGCCTGTAATTGAAGAAGTGGCATGATAATCTCTTCATTGGCAAAAGATTCCGGAATAGTCCCCCATTCGGATCTCTGGGAGAGGACTGCCAAGGAGGAGGTGACTATGAGAAAACGATTGAGTAATCAACGAATGGATAACGTTCTATGAGTCGGGGCGTGGAATGTCAGAAGCTTGAACGTGGTAAGGAAACTAGAAAATCTGAAAACGGAAATGCAAGGGCTCAATCTAGATATAGTAGGAGTCAGTAAAGTGAAATGGAAAGAAGACAAGGATTTCTCGTGAGATGAGTGTAGGTAATATCAACAGCAGCAGAAAATGGTATAACGGGGAAAGGATTCGTTGTGAATAGGAAGGTAGGGCAGAAAGTGTGTTACTGTGAGCAGTTTAGTGATAGGCTTGGTTCAAATGGTTCAAATTGCTCTGAGCACTATGGGACTTAACATCTGAGGTCAGCAGTCCCCTAGAACTTAGAACTACTTAAACCTAACTAACCTAAGGACAAAACACTCATCCATGCCCGAGGCAGGATTTGAACCTGCGACCGTAGCGGCAGCGCGGTTCCGGACTGAAGCGCCTACAACCGCTAGGTCACTCCGGCCGGCAGTGATAAGGTTGTTCTCACGGAATCTACAGCTATCGAATACCGTATATGAGGATAATTGAAGGGTAATACAGTACATAAAGGGACATTAAAATCTAATAGTTGTGGGGAAGTGGAATGCAGTTGTAGGGGAAGAAGTAGAAGAAAAGGTTACAGGAGAACATTGGCTTGGGATAAGGAATGAGGGAGGAGAAAGCCTAACTGAGTTATTTAACAAATTTCATCTAGTAATAGCGAATACTCTGTTCAAGAATTTCAAGAGGAGGAGGTATACTTGGAAAAGGCAGGGTGATACGGGAAGATCTCAGTTAGATTATATCATGGTCAGACAGAGATTCTGAAATCAGATACTGGATTCTAAGGCACATCCAGGAGCAGGTACAGCCTCTCATAACAATATAGTACTGATGAGGAAGCATCAATACACAAAGCAGTGGATTACGAAGTACTAGGGAATGATGAGATATGCTTGAAATTGTGTAAGGCTATAAATAAAGCAATAAGGAATAGTTCAGTAGGCAATACAGTTGAAGAGGAATGGACGTCTCTAGAAAGGGCCAGCACAGATGATGGAAAGAAAAATATAGGAACAAAGACGGTGACTGCGAAGAGACCGTGGGTAACAGAAGAAATAATTCAGTTGATAGATGAAAGGAGGAAGTCCAAGCATGTTCCGGGAAACTCAGGAATACAGAAATAAGTAATGAATAAGGAATGAAATAAATAGGAAGTGCAGGGAAGCTAAGACAAAATGGGTGAATGAAAAATGTGAAAAAATCGAAAAAGAAATGATTGTCTGACGGACAGACTCAGCATACAGGAAGGTCAAAACAACATTAAAAGCAAGGGTGGTAACATTAAGAGTGCAACGGGAATTCCATTGTTAAATGCAGAGGAGAGAGCGGATATGTGGACAGAATACATTGATAGCCTCTATGAGGGGGAAGATTTGTCTGATGGCAACAAAACGACTATTCACGTTGGTGTGTAGAATGTATGAGTCGGGCGACATTCCATCTGACTTTTGGAAAAATACCATCCACACAATTCCGAAGACTGCAAAAGCTGAAAATTAGCTTAACAGCGCATGCATCCAAGTTGCTGACAAGAATAATATACACAAGAATGGAAAAGAAAATTGAAGATGCGCTAGGTGACGAACAGTTTGGCTTTGGAAAAGGTAAAGGCACGAGAGAGGCAATTCGGAGGTTGCGGTTGATAAAGAAAAATCAAGACACGTTCATAGGATTTGTCGACTTGGAAAAAGCGTTCGACAACGTAAAATGGTGGAAGATGTTCGAAATTCTGAGAAAACTAGGGTAAGGTATAGGGAGAGACGGATAATATATAATATCTACAAGTGCCGAGAGGGAATAATAGGAATGGACGACCTAGAACTAAGTGCTTGAATTAAAAAGGGTGTTAGACAGGGATTTAGTCTTTCACCCCCATTGTTCAATATGTACATCGAAGAAGGAATGATGGAAATAAAAGAAACATTTAAGAGTCGAAAGAAAATTCAAGATGTAAGGGTGTCCATGACGCGATTCGGTGACGACATTGCTATCCTGACTGAAAGCGAAGAAGAATTACATAATTTGCTGAATGGAATGAACAATCTAATGAGTACAGAATATAGACTGAGAGTAAATTGAAGAAATACGAAAGTAACGCGAAGTAGTGGAAATGAGCACAGCGAAAAACTTAACTTCAGGATTGATGGTCACGAAGTAGATAAACTTAAGAAATTCTGCTAACTAGGCAGTAAAATAACCAATGACGGACGGAGTAAGGAGGACATCAAAAGCAGACTACCAGTGGCAAAAAGGTTATTCCCGGCCCAGAGAAATCTACTAGTATCAAACATAGCCCTCGAAGAAATTTCTGAGAATGTACGTGTTGAGTACAGCATTGTATGGTAGTGAAACAGGGACTGTGGGGAAACCGGAACAGAAGAGAATTGAAGCGTTTGAGATGTGGTGCTGCAGACAAATGTTGAAAATTTGGTGGACTGATAATATAAGGAACGAGGAGGTTTTGCGTAAAATCGGAGAGGAAAGGAATATGTGGAAAACACTGATAAGGAGAAATGAGAGGATGATAGGACAGCTGTTAACATATGAGGGACTAACTTCCATGGTACTAGAGGGAGCTGTAGAGGGCAAAAACTGAGAGGAAGACCGGGACTGGAGTACATACAGCAAACAATTGAGGACGTATGTTGCAAACCAGTAAGGAGACTGATGACTCAAAAAGAAAAAAAAAAGAAGTGTAGATATGTTTTTTGTGATGTAAATGTTTGTATGTTGTACAAATGAGACTGAATTAGTTAAGCAGCCAAGCATTCTCCTAGACCAATGTGGAGAAACTGCGTAAAAAAAGCACAGTCGTTCGGACTGGCCGGCGGTTTGAGTCGTGATGTCACGGACTGCGCGGCCCTTCCCTCTGGAGGTTCGAGTCCTCCCAGGGGCATGGGTGTGTGTGTTGTTCTTAGCATAAGTTAGTTTAAGTACTGTGTAACTCTTGAGACCGATGACCTAAGCAGTTTGGTCCCTTAGGAATTCACACACATTTGAATATTTGAAAAAAGCACACTCAGTCTGGCTGGCAAAAGCGATTCGAAGCGTCGGGGAATTAAGCCTGGACGGCTCCTCTCTTTCCTAGTCTGGCACACAGTTAGCAAACACACTTTTAAAATAGTACCTTAAAATAGCTCAGTTCATTTATAATATAGCATCTTGTACACAAGTTCTAATAAGCTGTGAGCGTACTCATGCTATGAACACAAATATATATCAGTTTATCAGCATAGGGGAAAGTTATAATTTTGCATCATTGAGTTCCTATGTGCTTTTAACTGATTTTATAAAACACAAAATGCATAGGCGGTTATAAATTTTTAAAGAAAACGCAAAATATTACTTAGACACCTCTGATTTAGACCTACAAGGGAATTCTTAACAGTTTTAACCAAGTAATAGCTGCCAGAATGTAGTCTGCAGATTGTTTACTTAACAGTGTACTTTTGATTAGCATTTAAAAACACCATCTTGTTCATGTTCTTCGATATCAGCCGGTTCCTCCTCTCTGTACAAACTTGCCCGGCCTTTGAGAAGACTCGCTTCGATGGGTCGATTTGGCCTGAATTCACAAATACTTAAAGGAAGCGTCAGACAAAGATAATAGCTGCTCGTGGTACGTCTTTCAAAAATCTGTGGATCAGGTTTCTCCTCTACGTCTTGAAGTTCTTTAAACAAATAGAGCCACATGTCCTTTTTCGCGTTTGTAAGTTGTACTGATCCTAGCTTTTTTTTTCTGTTCCTGAAATAGAACCTGATCTCTTGCTTGAGTCGCCAAACTGTCAACCACAAGTCTCCCATTGTTAGGAGCTAAGCTAATCTCCACCATGAGATTATTCATGACGTTTCCAGGACTTTCAGCTACTCCGAAATCACATTTTTTGAACCGAGGGGCCAAAATAATCGCTTTGGCACAGATACCAGTGCGGTCTTCTTCATAAGGCGTCAATCTTTTAATAGGGCCACCAGTAGATGTTTTCTCAAACCGGTGTCTACCTTCGCCGTTGGGGTTGTTTCTGGCATTGCTCTTTAGCATCGACTACAATGAAGGCTGTTTTGAACTGTTACCAAGACAGTTATTGTGTCAACTTGAACAGAGGTTCCAGCGGTAGAAGGCAGTCTTCCAAAATGCCCCACTCATCTGCCGTCAAAAGCCCCCAGTTAACATACGAAAATGCCATTATGAGGGCGTCTTTGTCCAACAATAGACGCTGCATCATATGAAACGTAGAGTTCCACCTGATGGGCGGCTCCTGTTTAACTGCTCTTTGTTCAGCCGAACTTGGCAGTTTACCAGTTTTTCAGAGGCTACTGTACCGCCTTTGAAAAAGCTGATGATTCTGTGACATTTCTGTCTCAGTTAATTATTTGAGCAGAGCATCCCAAATAAATAACACTCATTTTCCTTGCTACATCTACCATAACACTTGCTTTGTCAGTAACAAACGGAAACACTTTGTCACCTATCCCCTATTAAGAAAAAAAATGTTTAAATGCCATCGGCAAATTTTTTCTGAGTCTGCTGATCAGCGTTGTGCACAGTATCCAGAGCACCAAACTGCGGCTTGTACTCAATAAAGTGCGCTGCCACTGCATAAAACCCTTGTGTATGCATATCAGTCCACACGCCCGCAGACAGTCTGACATATTTGGTTGGAGCCAGTACATTGCCAACAACTTCTCTACTTTCGATACAACGATAATTTAACGGTTTGTTTGTCAAGATTTTACTGGAACGCAAAGAATACCGCGATTCTAGCGTGATAACTAGTTTCATGAATTTGGTATACTTCACCAAGGAAAATGGAAGTCACACTCAGCTACAATATCAAGGAGGAGGATGTCAGTCTCTTTAATGTTACTGCTAGATAGTTCTTTTACCTTCATGGTACCAGAAATAATATTTTGCCTTGGTATTTTTCTGACGCTTGTGGGACTACAGTACTTTGACGATTGGAGGAATGGCTTAACTACGGTTGTTTCTGTCATAATACTTCTTGTGTAATCAGGTTGACAGACTGCTACACCCGTGAACGTAGCAGAGCCAACAGGGAAAGAGGCAGCGCACGTCTTGGAGCCAGAGAAGGAAGTGCTGGACATGGTGCTGGCTGATTGCCTGTTATATCTTCCGACAAATGATCAAGAGCCGAAATTTTTCAGAACTGATAGTTCTTCCTTCCCAAAGCGTCCATTAGATTACTAGATGAACCACGAAAATGTATTTCATTTTTATAGATCTACAGATCACAACATATCTTTCACTTTTTGTGTGGAATTCTTACGTAATTGAGCGTTTCGACAATTGATCCAGACGGCAAACTCAAAGCTAACTCACTATAACGTGAACACACTATCAATAAACACAGTCAGAAACTGAACTAAAAGGTACTGTAGATATCGGACGACAGTATTATTGAAGACAGATGATAACAGAACGAAGTCAACAATAATCATTTAAGTGCACCAAAACGGTCTATTGTTCCTGCTAAGAACAGAATGCACTGACAGTGAGGCGTGTCCATTGTCGTTCCTAGGAGAGGGTTGCGAATGTGGTTACACTGTTACAGACTATTTAAAATGGTGCCTTAGGACAGGTCTAACTGTGACACTTAGGTACCAAAATGTGAATGTGAGTTCTTCTTCATACGCGTGAAACACTACACATGCTACTTTTCACAGACTATAAAATGTAAACTGTATTTGCCGTATAAAACTGGTCACGTAATTTTCTGTGCAGTATATTTCACACTCCGCAAAAATAAATGGTATATTAAGTGTTTATGAGTTACATTCAAATGATTTTTAATTTCTGGGCAACATCACACATTCTCTATAAAATGGAATGCAAACTCTCGTTAATACGAGGCACTGTTCATTTCTTCTTCTTACATCCTTAAGGGAACCAATACGCTCACATTCGCACCCCGAACTAGGGCTGAAATACATCCGGGTTTCTCCGGATTCGTTCAGGGATTATTATACATACAACGGTGCGGGGTAGACCTATACCTTCTGTCAGGACTGGAGAAATTCGATTCATTGGAAATAGATTAACTGTAATAAAGCAAACTTATGATAATGAATAATGAAGACTGGCCGTAGATAGTTTCTTCGTTTTAGCCTATTGAAAACGCAATGGCAAGAGCATACAGGATGCTCCAAAATGAACTTTATAACTTTGATCACGTATATTTCAGAAAGGAAAGTAGGTAGAAAGGGGCGGTTTGCGGCATAATGTGCAGACACAGATAAAGCGTATTTTATTTACATGTTAATTATTCACTGGTCATCCCATAGCAATTGTCACAGCATGCAGAATGATTGGCACCGACAAGATCTGACTCCCAGGTCCTGCGACACCTCATTGTATTTTTCTATTTGTGAGGGACCTTCAGGACAAGTGAGCTCGTATCAGAGCAGCAACAGCGCACGTTAACAAAGATACGTTAGGCAGGATATGGAACTATGGAACTGGAATATCGGTTAGATATCCTGTGTGCTGCAGATGGTGCCCCCCCCCCCCCTCCGCCCTCAATGTTCGTGACTGTCACGATTTTTCTAGATCTTTTCCGAATTTTTACAAAAATGTTTCGGGACCCCTGTTTGTAGTTTGCAGAGGATTTAATGATTATGGAACGATTTAACCTGAATTAAATGTTCATTTCTCCTGTATCCAGAATGCTGATGTTGAAAGGGTATTTTTCCAAATGAGTAATGTATGGAACAGCGACAATACACACTTCACTGTACAGACTACGAAGGCAATGTAAGTGCCTAGAGTGAACTATGATGAAACCGAAGTCGAATGTTTTCATACCCTGTTAAACAGCACAGAGATGGTGAAGACAATTTACAGCACTGACGAATACTCCATGTTTTCTCCCACTCCTTCATCTTAGAAGACACTAATAAAATATAAATTAATGCACGAATTATAACAAATTAAAGTGGTATTTTGCATTTAGTACGTTTAATGAAGACTTTTGGCGATTTCAATATTTTTTAATGTGTCGTGAATTTTGGTCTAGAAAAATGGTCACCTTAACAAACTGGACTCTGTTGAGCGGCTACTTGAACTTTAAATGTGTATGAGCATTATGTCGCAAACCCACTTGTGAAATATTTGTGATCAAAGCAGTAAAGATCATTTAGGAAGACTCTGTATTTTCCATACTTCTTCACCGAAACAATGAGGCCATCACTTGCACCACGACGGCGCGCCGCCCACCATACAACTGAATATTTTAAATGTCATTTGTCCCCTACTCATTGAGCTATACTAAAACTGACTTAATTTACGTTTGTATTCCTTACTGCAAATGAGTGCTACATTTGAACATGAACTTCTCTATACTGAGTTTTCACAAAACCTTGTTACTCTCGTGTATAATATACAGGGTGTTACAAAAAGGTACGGCCAAACTTTCAGGAAACATTCCTCACACACAAAGAAAGAAAATATGTTATGTGGACATGCGTCCGGAAACGCTTACTTTCGATGTTAGAGATCATTTTATTACTTCTCTTCAAATCACTTTAATCATGGAATGGAAACACACAGCAACAGAACGTACCAGCGTGACTTCAAACACTTTGTTATAGGAAATGTTCAAAACGTCCTCCGTTAACGAGGATACATGCATCCACCCTCCGTCGCATGGAATCCCTGATGCGCTGATGCAGCCCTGGAGAATGGCGTATAGTATCACAGCCGTCCACAATACGACCACGAAGAGTGTCTATATTTGGTACCGGGGTTGCGTAGGCAAGAGCTTTCAAATGCCCCCATAAATGAAAGTCAAGAGGGTTGAGGTCAGGAGAGCGTGGAGGCCATGGAATTGGTCCGCCTCTACCAATCCATCGGTCACCGAATCTGTTGTTGAGAAGCGTACGAAAACTTCCACTGAAATGTGCAGGAGCTCCATCGTGCATGAACCACATGTTGTGTCGTACTTGTAAAGGCACGTGTTTTAGCAGCACAGGTAGAGTATCCCGTATGAAATCATGATAACGTGCTCCATTGAGCGTAGGTGGAAGAACGTGGGGCCCAATCAAGACATCACCAACAATGCCTGCCCAAACGTTCACAGAATATCTGTGTTGTTGACGTGATTGCACAATTGCGTGCGGATTATCGTCAGCCCACACATGTTGATTCTGAAAATTTACAATTTGATCACGTTGGAATGAAGCCTCATCCGTAAAGAGAACATTTGCACTGAAATGAGGATTGACACATTGTTGGATGAACCATTCGCAGAAGTGTACCCGTGGCGGCCAATTAGCTGCTGATAGTGCCTGCACACGCTGCAAGTGGTACGGAAACAACTGGTTCTCCCGTAGCACTCTCCATACAGTGACGTGGTCAACGTTACCTTGTACAACAGCAACTTCTCTGGCGCTGACATTAGGGTTATCGTCAACTGCACGAAGAATTGCCTCGTTCATTGTAGGTGTCCTCGTCGTTCTAGGTCTTCCCCAGTCGCGAGTCATAGGCTGGAATGTTCCGTGCTCCCTAAAACGCCGATCAATTGCTTCGAACGTCTTCCTGTCGGGACACATTCGTTCTGGAAATCTGTCTCGATACAAACGTACCGCACCACGGCTATTGCCCCGTGCCAATCCATACATCAAATGGGCATCTGCCAACTCCGCATTTGTAAACATTGCACTGACTGCAAAACCACGTTTGCGATGAACACTAACCTGTTGATGCTACGTACTGATGTTCTTCATGCTAGAACTGTAGAGCAATGAGTCGCATGTCAACACAAGCACCGAAGTCAACATTACCTTCCTTCAATTGGGCCAACTGTCGGTGAATAGAGGAAGTACAGTACATACTGACGAAACTAAAATGAGCTCTAACATGGAAATTAAGCGTTTCCCGACACATGTCCACATAACATCTTTTCTGTATTTGTGTGTGAGGAATGTTTCCTGAAAGTTTAGCCGTACCTTTTTGTAACACCCTGTATATCTGCTGGTCAGTAGGAGGCGTGCGCCCGTTGGCGTTGTTAGCGCTGAAACGCAATAGACTAAACATTCCACCGTCTCACGTCTCCGATTCCCATAGCAAAAAATGGTTCAAGTGGCTCTGAGCACTATGGGACTTAACATCTGAGGTCATCAGACCCCTAGGACTTAGAATAAATTAAACCTAACTAACCTAAGGACATCACACACATCCATGCCCGTGGTACGATTCGAACCTGCGACCGTAGCGGTCACGCGGTTCCAGACTGAAGCGCTTAGAACCTCTCGCTCACTGCGGCCGGCGATTCCCATAGCTTATCGTCTATGTACAGACTGTGTGTGCCCTGGAAAATAATCCGATTTGACCCGAATGTCTGGTGTTTTCTTGATTGCGGCAGTTCAAGTGATGACAGGCCTATCTCAGGGATACATCAGCTTAATCAGTTGCATGTTAATGGCACCTGCAACAGCTTAATCAACAATATATGAATCAGTTTTAAACGATGAAAAGAAAAATTACTCCATTGAGTACACGCTGATCTTACTCAGAAGAATGTATGGGTAGCTCAATCAGCTAAAAAGTTAAAGGGTCGTGTAAATTGAAGGAATATATGGTTAAACCGATAGGATAACCACTGACCTACACTTGAAAAGAGAGAATGAATAATTCATTTGATTTGCGAAGCTACCACGGTGTTGAACGTTTTCATTTGGTTACTCCCACAGACTCCTTTTACCTGAAAAAATGAATGAATAACAATCCAAGCGAAACATAAAACTACAACCGACTGGCTCGAATGTTTAAATTAGTTTGCTCCCACAAACTGGTTTTATTCAAAATAATGAATGAGCAGTCCGTCGAACGGTTGTTGTCATTTTGAGGCGTAGCGCCTTGGAGTCGGTTAAGTGGGAGATGGGTCTCAGAGTTGGTTAGTGACAGATGGTGATGCGAGACTGGACGCGCACTTAGTTTATGTATCAGCCTATAGAGGACAGTATTGGATAGGGAACTGTGATTTAGTTTCGAATGTGCCCACTGGAGTGCACTAAAGTAATAGAATATTTTTCGTAAACTGTTCTAGTATTTTCATAAAGTATTATTATGTATTTTTGTGTATGTAAAATGTTATAAATGTGTTCTAGCATTATGAATGATGCGTGAGTGTGGTTTAAGGTCTATATGAAGAAAATTGTTTAACGAGTTATGTAGTGGGATTTAGTGTGGGAACATTTCGAAGAAGTATGGATGTGGAAAAAGGGGATTTTTGTAGAATAGATTTGCAAAGTAAGTTTATGGTAAAGGGAAAGTTAATTCAGCTATAAATAGCAATAGTAAATAACTTTATGCATAAATAAAATTTCAGCATATTAGATAATTACGTCGATAAAAAGTGAAGTGGTTAGGTTTACTATTTAGCGATTGGTTATTGATCAAAAGCGTGGACTGACGCGGGAGAGAGTTGTTTTGCTATTGGATATTGAGTAAACTGACCAATGGTAAAGCAATATTCTTTGCGCGCCTTTTTGTGCTGGTAGAGAACTTAGATTATTCTAGAGAGGAGTCGGAGCCGAACCCTGAAACAGTTCGGACGTGTGTAGTAGTGGTTCCGATGCAAATGATAAGTTGCCGGATGTAGCAGTGTTTCATACATCAAAAGTGTTGTAAAGTGACGGCATAATTATTCTAATGGCTGTGTAGAAATTTCGGTATTTTTAAGTGAATTTTGTGACGAGAAAAGACATAGATTCCGCGTGGCGTATTGAGCAGGTCGGTGGCTAAAAACTGTGACTGCATTAGGTACCGACAGACTTAATATTTTGCGAGCATTCTGAATCAAAAACAATCCGTATTTTTGTAGCTATTACGTTTTCGGGAAATGCAACACCATAAACTTGCTAACGTGAATAAAAGGGATTGTGAGTGACTGTGTTGAGACTAGCACGGGCTTGGCAGTGATATTTGTTCACCTAAGTTTCAGAATATAATAAGGACAAAATTTCCAACCTTTCATTTCGTGCGGAAACCTTGTCCGGAAACGTAGATTAGTGACTTTAACTGCAGCCTGGTTCACGTCGAAGTACAGTAGATTTCGCTGGGTTTCCCTACTGATGATCTGCTGAGACAATGTTCACAGGTAGGTGCAGGTTCGTCGTAAAGGCCGCCGCAACTTGGTTGTTCTCATAGAGTAGTTTGACTTAAAAGAATGAATGAATAATTCAATCTATAAGTAAAACTGCAACCAAATGAGTCGACTGTTTTCCAACAAGCAAATGAATCGATCGTTTTCATTTGGTTGTTCCCATCGCTACTCAGAACTGGAAAATAGCTGTGTGAAGCCACATGAATACATTATTTCCTGCTACGGACTGGTATATGTTGGCTTTGTTGAGTAGTCTGTGTCCAATGGGCTGACTAAATTTTAACTTCAACTATAGGATGTGCAGCATCAGTATGATACGACGAATAGCGACGCCAAGCAAATTCAGATATTAAATGAAAGCTGTAGTACATCAGTTCACAAAATATAAGATGTCCCAGGAGGAACGGCCAATATTCAAGGCTATGACAGGAACGATCACTTGAAGCAAAACGCTTCATATGAGCATAAACTATGCACTATGGTTTCGAGGTAGAATATATTTAATGTGCCTTGATACTTCTTTTCTGTATAACTCAATATTGTCAGCTTTACAAATTTACCCACGTACAATAATTAATAAACATTGCAACATGCGTTTTACATAGTATAAATTGATAAATACATATTTTTAACAGATTCACCTGTAAACATTGTTGTTGTGGTCTTCAGTCCTGAGACTGGTTTGATGCAGCTCTCCATGCTACTCTATCCTGTGTAAGCTTCTTCATCTCCCAGTACCTACTGCAGCCTACATCCTTCTGAATCTGCTTAGTGTATTCATCTCTAGGTCTCACTCTACGATTTTTACCCTCCAAGCTGCCCTCTAATACTAAATTGGTGATCCCTTGATGCCTCAGAACATTTCCTACCAACCGATCCCTTCTTTTAGTCAAGTTGTGCCACAAACTCCTCTTCTCCCCAATTCTATTCAATACTTCCTCATTAGTTATGTGATTTACCCATCTAATCTTCAGCATTCTTCTGTAGCACCACATTTCGAAAACTTCTATTCTCTTCTTGTCCAAACTATTTATCGTCCATGTTTCACTTCCACACAAATACTTTCAGAAACGACTTCCTGACACTTAAATCTATACTCGATTTTAACAAATTTCTCTTCTTCAGAAACGCTTTCCTTGCCATTGCCAGTCTACATTTTATATCCTCTCTACTTCGACCCTCATCAGTTATTTTGCTCCCCAAATAGCAAAACTCCTTTACTAATTTTAGTATCTCATTTCCTAATCTAATTCCTTCAGCATCACTCGATTTAATTCGACTACATTCCATTATCCTCGTTTTGCTTTTGTTGATGTTCATCTTATACCCTCCTTTCAAGACACTGTCCATTCCGTTCAACTGCTCTTCCAAGTACTTTGCTGTCTCTGACAGAATTACAATGTCATCGGCGAAACTCAAAGTTTTTATTTCGTCTCCATGGATTTTAATACCTACTCCGAATTTTTCTTTTGTTTCGTTCACTGCTTGCTCAATATACGGATTGAATAACGTCGGGGAGAGGCTACAAGCCTATCTCACTCCCTTCCCAACCACTGCTTCCCTTTCATGCCCCTCGCCTCTTATAACTGCCCTCTGGTTTCTGTAAAAATTGTAAATAGCCTTTCGCTCCCTGTATTTTACCCCTGCCACCTTCACAATGTGAAAGCGAGTGTTCCAGTCAACATTGTCAAAAGCTTTCTTTAAGTCTACAAATCCTAGAAACGTAGGTTTGCCTTTCCTTAATCTATTTTCTAAGATAAGTCGTAAGGTCAGTATTGCCTCACGTGTTCCAACATTTCTGTAAACATTATCATATACTTTACATTACAGCTGTTGTATAGTTCACTAATAAATGTTCAAGTACCCTAACGTCAGCTTCAATGCATCTGAGCACTGTGAGGATCAGATGTTGTGTTTCATGTCTGATTGCCCCTGCATGTTCCCTAGTGCGGGCAGCAGCGTCCTTGATGTGACCAAGCAGTTCATCTCACGTATTCAACTTTTGTTTGAACAGCTCACACTGCTTCCAATCACATAAATAAAATCCTAATGGCCTGAGATCCGGCGATATCGGTGGCCAGTTAATTGTACTATCACAACCAGTCCAGCGATTAGGGAAAGTGCGATTGAAATGTTTCCTCATATGTCAGGTGAGGTGTGGACGGGGTCCGTCACGCTGGAAGTGCTGTTGACAGCAAAAAGTCGGCCACTGCTCAATTCTACCCACATGACGTTGCTGTGTCGTAAGTCCTCTAAACGCTGGAACTCTGTGGGGTACAGTCGTTTGACTACACACAATCGTTACCACACGGAACTACTAGAGAGCACTGATATTATGCCAGCCAGTCCAAATGTAAACTAATTCCGTGATACAACGTATACTAGAAAACACGTTATTAGAGACGAGATAGTCCCTAATGCTTGTAAACTTAACTTAATTTCAATAAGTGACACTTCAGAAGTCTTACACACTCATTAAACGACCTGACTAGTTGTTGCTCGTGATCCGAATTTCAATCCACTATGAACAAAACAGAGCTTGCGTGTCGGATCGAGACTCGAATAGACGTAAAGAGACGAAAATATCGAAGTGTTTGCCAGTATCAGTTTACAAGGCCGAATGTCCAAACCTGGAAATAAATGACGTTACGCTTAGCACTGCGCCGGAAACCCTATAGATAATTCATAGGGAGTAGAACCGAGTACCTATATAAGTTGTTAACTAAGTGCAATCAGATGTCAGATATCAGAAGTGTTCACCAGTAGCGTGATACTGGGACATGAAACGACGATACAAATGATTTTTGCCTGGCAGGGATTTGAACACTACACCTTTCCCTATTTTCTTGTAATTACAGACAGACATACTGTATTTACTGATTCTTCACCAGTAACAAGATGTGCAGACCTCTGGCTAGAGGAAATACGGCAAATAGTTCTGTGCTGCCCGGGATTCCTAATTATAATTGGCATTTCTTGTTCTGGTTTACTTGAAGCTAATGCTAGAATCCGACGCTGTCTAAGAAATTATATAGTGTGTGTGCTCTATTTATGTGGCTCAAATTTTAGTCTGTTCCAGGGAGCATTTGTTCTCTCCAAACCACTATAGAGTGATGAGTGTAGGGATGAGCCTTGAATGCCATGGAAGTGGCTGCTTTTATCGTCTGTAAAAAACAAAAAATTTGGTATTGCTGTTTTATTGCTGAAATTATTTTTTATAATGTTTGTAGCTGTTTTCTTAGATCTTTTGCTTAACTTAATAAAAGGTATTTAAGACGTAATGGGTTTTGGTAAGAGCTCAGATTAATTAATTCTACCCCAGTGGTAACACCGGTCCCGTGAGATCACCAAAGTTAAGCACTGTCGGGTTAGGCTAGCAATTCGGTGGGTGACCATCCAGTCTGCCGAGCGCTGTTGGCAAGCGGGGTGCACTTAGCCCTTGTGAGGCGAACTGAGGAGCTACTTGATTGAGAAGTAGCGGCTCCAGTCTCGGAAACTGACATACGGCCGGGAGAGCGGTGTGATGACCACATTCCCCACCATATCTGCATCCAGTGACGCCTGTGGCCCGAGGATGACGCGGCGGCCGGTCGGTACCTTTGGGCCTTCATGGCCTGTTCGGGAGGAGTTTCGTTTAGTTTTTAAGAATTATTTATTTGATGCATGGCTATATGTTGGAATTCCAATTAAAATTATTTGTGCTGCAAGGAACTGTCGTTAATAATATTTTCTACTTCATTGCTGGTGCGTGTTATCCACGTTCGGATCCCGCTTACTCACGGCCTGTCGGATTCCTTAGCTGGCTGTTTATATCCTCTGGAGTGAGTACACTCGGCAGCCCTCGCCGCTGTCTGTCTTTCGCGCTGTTTCCTCCAACCGCAGCCCACACTACTAAATGTTCCTGTTCAAGCTAAGTTTATGCTTGGAATAACTCTGGATCTGTATCCATTGGTTTGTGCCCTTCACCTAAAGCAAATTTTGATGTATATTGGGATCCCACCATATACCTTAATCTGCTGTAACTTAATTATTATTGTGTTACTGGAAAGTGGGTTAAATCTTCAATTGATGTGTGTTTCTGGGTTCAAAATTATCTTACCTAGATATTGGTGTTAAAATGTTTTTCCTTTTTCCAAATATGATTTTAGGTTTTTTAATCAGTCAAGTTTAAATCATGTGTAAATTTCACCACCTGGTAACTAAGGTCATTCTAATCTGTTCTGGTACTATTGATTAGACTTAAGTCTGCCTCTGTTACGTCTTTATCCTTATTTCATTCTGTGTCTTATATAGGGCGCGTCTTGCCTTAAAGGATAATGAGTAAACTTGGGTTAAACCTTAAACTTTCTGTGTATTATTTGACTTGGCATTGAAATTTAAATGACTCTCATTCCTCGGCCTTTTAATTAATTTAAAAAGTCTTAATTGGCTGCTATGTGTGCAAAATAAATTTGTGTTCTATCAGTGAATGACGTGTGTGAATCCCCACTAGTCCAGCCCTTCCCGGTTTTCCTACCTGGCTAAATAATGAAGCCATAACTGTCATAATTTCATCTACTCAGATTAACAGAGCGCCAGTTAGCGGTCTGCTTGGTTCCGGAAGTTCTGTTTCTTTACTTGATTATGGTTGGTACCCTGAGTTTCGTTATCTGTGTAAGTTGGCCCCTCGTAGACCTTCCCTCCAGAGATGTCGTGTTGCCAAGGGGCAGGAGTTGCCTTCGATAGGTGACGTGCGGGTCAGCCTGTCGATTCTTGGTGTTTCCTGGCTAGTTGTGAAGAAATTATCTGTCACCTTACTGCTTGGCTGTGATTTTATCCAGCGTATTGGTTTAGTCCTCGGTTTTGCGAACAATACCTTTTTCTTTGGGTTTTGGCCATCAGAGAAGATAGCCTTTTGTTTCTGTTCCGCTAGTAGTGTTAACATTAAAAGCGTGCAGATTCAGAGGACGGAGGTTGTTCAGTCAAGGGGTCTTCTAAGAGAGTTTACCAATGGGCTGTGTGATCGTTTGTTGGCTGACAAGATTCAATACAAGATGCGTTTAGTTGATGTTTTCATTCACGTTACTGCTTATCGTCTGTCACCGCCCTAAATGAAGATTTTAAGGCAAAAGTTTGAGACCTTGCTTTTCTATGGAGGAATTCAACTTCTCCATATGACTCACTTATATTTTTGGTGCCTAAAGGACAGAGACAAGATTTTAGACCGGTTGTTGATTATAGGGTCCTCAATGAAAGACTCGTATTAGAATCAGTTCCCTTTCCGCATCTCCATAACTGTTTTTCTGTGCTTGTTTCAATAACGATTATCACCAAATACCCTTGAGTGATGATTTTAAGTCCGTTAAGCCTTCTCTGCGGACTGGAATTTGTATGAATTCAACCGTCTAACCTTTGCCTAACCACTGAAGCTGTCCTACTTCCTCCGCTTTTAGATCACGTTTTGGGCGATTTGAGGTTCGACTGTGTTTATAATTATCTTGATGATTTTGTTGTGTATAGCCGGTACTTTGCTGAACACCTTTCGCATCTTCAGTAGGTCTCATTGATGCTTTGATCTACTGTTTTGACCGTCAAACCTTCTAAGGCAGCAAATATCTGGTTTCTAAATATGGAATCAGAATCGATGATGAACGTACTTCCGATCTTTTCTTCTCTTAAGAACAAAAAGGGACTCGCCCGATTTATCGGAATGGCTAACTGCTTTACGAAGTTGGTCCCTAATTTCGCTGTTAGCCGCCCCTCTTAACGATCTTCGTAAGAAATGACGGGAATTTGTTTAGGGCGAGACCCAACAGGCTTCCTTTGCAGCGATCAAGATCGCTCTAAGTAACCCGCCAGAGTTAGCAATTACTAATTTCGAAAACGATTCATTCTCCAGACCGACGCGTGTAACGCCCAGGTGGCTCCAGTCCTTTTAAAGGAAGACGCAGGTGAAAGACGATCTATTGCCTTTGCCTCGGGAAGATCGACAGGACCTGAGCTTAAGTATTCGATGCATGAGTGTGAGGCTCTGCATGTCCTCTTCGCTCTTGAAAAGATTAAATTTTATTTTCAGCGCAGAGAATTTGACCTAGAGACTGATAACCAGGCCTTAAGTTGAGTTTTGGCACGCCCAAGAAAGAGAGGCAGGATTGTAAGGTGGTCGATCCGTATATCTGCCTCGCCATGTCAAGGGGTTCAGGTAACCTGGTGGCCGAAGCGCTCAACCACATGTTTGAGGAGAGCGCCCACGAATCCAGGGAGTGTTGTTGAGTCTTCAGCTCTTCCGTTTCCAACGTCCTAACCGAGACAGCTAAATTATTTTATGACCTCAGGAATAAGCCGGACCAAGATCATTATTTAGGTCCTATAAGAAGGCGGTTGTTAGCGAGTGAGGAACTTCCCAGTTTTTCCTTGAGAAACGGTATACTTTGTCGTGAAGTTGGGAAATTAGCAGAGCACAAAACTCGTACCATGTGTATTTTGTTACTTCCATAGTCACTTATTAAGTGGGCATCTGGGCCTCTATAAAAACTTCGGTAAGCTCCGTTCTCATCTTACAAGACCATCCTTGTACAAGGATATTCGCTGGTTGGTTGACGAGTGTGAATCTTACAAAATGGTGTAGACCAGTTCCAACTGACATAAAGTCTTATTGTTTTCCGAAAGGCAGCAAAGCCCGATGGATAAAGTTTTCATGATTATGTCGGTCCCCAGACTCGAACAGGAGCGGGGAACCATTATACGGGGTGGTCCATTGATCGTGACCGGGCCAAATATCTCACGAAATAAGCGTCAAACGAAGTAACTACAAAGAACGAAACTTGTCTAGCTTGAAGGGGGAAACCAGATGGCGCTATGGTTGGCCCGCTAGATGGCGCTGCCACAGGTCAAACGGATATCAACTGCATTTTTTAAAATAGGAATCCCCATTTTTTATTACATATTCGTGTAGTACGTAAAGAAATATGAATGTTTTAGTTGGACCAGTTTATAGGAATCCCCATTTTTTATTACATATTCGTGTAGTACGTAAAGAAATATGAATGTTTTAGTTGGACCACTTTTTACGCTTTGTGATAGATGGCGCTGTAATAGTCACCAACATATGGCTCACAATTTTAGACGAACAGCTGGTAACAGGTAGGTTTTTTAAATTAAAATACATAACGTAGGTACGTTTGAACATTTTATTTCGGTTGTTCCAATGTGATACATGTACCTTTGTGAACCTATCATTTCTGAGAACGCATGCTGTTACAGCGTGATTATCTGTAAATACCGCATTAATGCAGTAAATGCTCAAAATGCTATCCGTTAACCTCAACGCATTTGGCAATAAGTGTAACAACATTCCTCTCAACAGCGAGTAGTACACCTTCCGTAAATTTCGCACTTGCATTGACAATGCACTGACGCATGTTGTCAGGCGTTGTCGGTGGATCACGATAGCAAATATCCTTCAACTTTCCCCACAGAAAGAAATCTGGGGACGTCAGATCCGGTGAACGTGCGGGTCAGGGTATGGTGCTTCGACGGCCAATCCACCTGTCATGAAATATGATATTCAATACCGCTTCAACGCACGCGAGCTATGTGCGGGACATCCATCATGTTGGAAGTACATTGCCATTCTGTCATGCAGTGAAACATCTTGTAGTAACATCGGTAGAACATTACGTAGGAAATCAGCATACATTGCATTGATTTAGATTGCCGTCTATAAAATGGAAGCCAATTATCCTTCCTCCCATAATGCCGCACCATATATTTTCCGTTGCCCAATAGTGCATATTATGCAGGTTTACGTTACCGCTGTTGGTGAATGACGCTTCGTCGCTAAATAGAACGCGTGCAAAAAATCTGTCATCGTCCCGTAATTTCTCTTGTGCCCAGTGGCAGAACTGTACACGACGTTCAATGTCGTCGCCATGCAATTCCTGCTGTAATCGATGATAATGTAGCATTCTCAATACCGACGTTTTTGAGATTCCCGATGCTCGCGCAATTTGTCTGCTACTGGTGTGCGGATTAGCCGCGACAGCAGCTAAAACACTTACTTGGGCATCATCATTTGTTGCAGCTCGTGCTTGACGTTTCACATGTGGCTGAACAGTTCCTGTTTCCTTAAATAACGTAACTATCCGGCGAACGGTCCGGCCACTTGGATGATGTCCAGGATGACCGAGCAGCATACATAGCACACGCCCGTTGGGCATTTTGATCACAACAGCCATATATCAACACGATATCGATCTTTTCCGCAATTGGTAAACGGTTCATTTTAGCACGGGTAATGTATCATGAAGCAAATACCTTCCGCACTGGCGGAATGTTACGTGATACTACGTACTTATACGTTTGTGGCTATTACAGCGCATCTATCACAAAGCGAAAAAAGTGGTCCAACTAAAACATTCATATTTCTTTACGTACTACACGAGTATGTAATAAAAAATGGGGTTCCTATTTTAAAAAAAATCTCAGTTGGTATCCGTTTGACCTATGGCAGCGCCATGTAGCGGGCCAACCATAGAGCCATCTGGTTTCCCCCTTCAAGCTAGAGGAGTTTCGTTCTTTGTAGTTTTTTCGTTTGATGCTTATTTCGTGAGATATTTGGCCCGGTCACTATCAGTGGACCACACTGTATATTAGTTGCCAAGAGTGCTTTTTCTCGTTTGTGTTCCCTTAATCGTCCCTGGCTAATTTGTGGATTACAAACGATCTGTAGCCTGGGCGGAATACCTCTTGTCTCGTTAAGGAATAAAGGGTCAGAGCTATGGAAAATATCGACCTAGCCCATCGCCGTCATGAGAGACGGTATAATCATGGAAGGAGACCCTCTTGCGGCCGCGTCGTAGATAATGTTTCTTTTCGAAATTTTAGCATGGGTGGGTATCGGGATAACGGTATTACCAGGAAGCTTGCTCCTCGGTTTGTGGGACCGTGTGTAATTGTTAAGACATCAAGTCCCATTAATCTGGTAGTTCGTAAACTGGTGACGAAAAATATGGAAGGTACTTGCGCGCAAAATAAAAACTAGCTAAGTGATTCGTTTCTCTCCTTCGATTGTCAATTTAAAAAAAAGGATGAGGCGTTTTCAGGTTGAGATAGGTGTGTGACGGGGGAGGGGTGGGGGGGGGGGGAGGTTAAGCGGTGGCAGCTCACCAGCTCACTTCACTACCGATAACGTTTAGCTGATGTCTCGGCAGGGGGTGCAGATTACTCCATTGCGGGTCTATCGCTGCCTCGTCTAGGATTCAAAAGCGGCTGCTAGAGTAACGTGTGGGTTGAGAGGCCTGTGAAGAGCGCGGTGCCTACAATTGCGTGCACCCTGGAGGGCAGCAGCAGTGCTTGGAGCGACGGACACGGGCTATGGATTGGCACGACGTCTTTTCCGGGTCACCGTTCCCTCTTCTTCGTCATGAGTGGACAGAAGGCAAGATATGGTTCGCTTATGTTGTGCGCAACTAGTTGTTCAGCTCCGTACATAGATTTTCCGCTTCACAAGCTGTTTCAACAGACGTTCTTGTTCGTTTCATTGATTCGTCATGCACGCCTTGTTACTTGGCTCTGTGATTTTGTGGATGTTGTATTACCGTGCCTGAATTTTATTTGTAATTAACACTCGTTCAGTGAAACACTTTTTTCCGTAGGAATTCATGTAGATCAGGTCAATGTGTTGCATTCCAAAACAATTGGTGGTCAAACAGATTTATAATATAGTGTTGTAAGTTCTTGTTTACAGTACAGCAAATTTCAGAAGAAAGTTGTCTGACGATACTTTTTTTGCCTGTGCTTTAAAATTTGTCGAGAAAGAGACATAGCGTGCATCATCTTTAATTATCACTAACGTCAAGATTCTCTTCGTGAACTCCATAATTTTTGTTTATCCTCTGAATAAAAACTAAGCTGTTGGCTCACCCAGAGCCAAACAGAACCGCTTTATCTGTCAAATGTTCTCATACAATTGCGTTAACGTGTTTTCAGTGATATAATTTACCCTTCCCTTCGAGCCACTGTGTTTGCTGACAAAGTGTGCATGGGGGCTTAATTAAAATAGAATGCAAATAATTTTAATTTTTTGCTTCAGTAGCTGTCTGTTCGGTTACGAAGTCTCGTAACGGTTGGCCCTGACTAGTATTATTACGCAATCTGACTGCATAGAACAAGAAGAATTTTAACAGTTGCTGCTGCAGCCATGTTTAAAATCTTGACAACAACAAAGAATGAAATGGAAATTTTCATTAACACAATTAATTAATTAAGTCCCCAGCAACTATAAAACCTACGAAACTAAAGCACAAGTGTAACTGTTCTGTGTGTGGAAGTATGACTCAACGTACGCATCTGGCACGGTTCTTCTTCAACAACACAAGAAATTTTAAATATCATTTATACTGAATTAATTAAAGAAAATAGAAATACCATAATTACTCAAGAAAACCAGAATTACACTCTAATACAAGAACACAAGCCAGATGCTTTGTTGACTGAACCTGTAATGACGCATTATTCAGGACATTGAAATAATGAGAAAGAAAAGAAAAGTAGTTTGTTACCTTAATTTATATTGATGAAAAGCACTCTAGACATTACAATCTCTCCACACCGACTCGCTACTATCACATCTCAACAAGAACTTTTCAGTATCACATCTCAGCAAGCACTGCCTACTAGCTCATCTCAACAAACACTCCTCACTACGACATCTCAGCACTGACTACCACGAGTTCTCCCAAAGCACTGCCCACTACGAGTTCTCAATAATCACTGCCAGTGGAGGCGGCGGAACAATACTCTCTAGCGCGATCTCTGGCGCTGTGGCTCAGTGTAGCCACCTTTCATATGCCCTTCCTCCACAGGCTAGAATTTGATGGTATTTTTGCCAGCATTGGTGGTGAAAATACCACCAAATTCGTAAAAAAAAACAGACAAAAATAAAATATAATATTAATGCGTAAATATCATATAACTAGATAAAATTTTGGCTTTGCACTGACCTTTCAATAACCCAATATATAAAATACAGTAAGCAATACAAATTCCTTCATACATATGACTTTACATAACAATTTACACAAGTATTATGTGGTTAAACAGTTCAATCAATAGCGTCAGCAATGACGAATATGTGCAGGTAAGAGTCTCATAACTTTTCACAAACAGTAATACACAAAAAAATCAGTTTATACAAATATTCACATAAACGCTTTCCATAGCTCAAGAATAAGCAGTTGACAGTTCCAGCAGTAGCACCCAGCAATGGTCAACAGGTGCAAAAACCAACAAGTGACATTTTTTCAGTAGAAACAGTCCATCAGTGGCACCCAGTAATGTTGAACAGGTGCAGACACCAACAAGTAACACCATTTCAGTATAAGCAGTTCCATTAGTTGCACCAGCAATGTTGAGCAGGTGCACACAGCAACAGGTGACATCTTTTCAGTAAAAGCAGTCCACCAGTGGCACGCAGCAATGTTGAGCAGGTGCCGACACCAACAAGTGACATCATTTCGGTAAAAGCAGTCCATCAGTGGCACCCAGCAATGTTGAGCAGGTGCAGACATCAACAAGTAACACCGTTTCAGTATAAGCAGTTCCATCAGTGGCACCAGCAATGTTGAACAGGTGCAGATATCAACAGGTGACATCTTTTCAGTAGAAGCAGTCCATCAGTGGCACCCAGTAATGTTGAATAGGTGCAGACACCAACAAGTAACACCATTTCAGTATAAGCAGTTCCATCAGTGGCACCAGCAATGTTGAACAGGTGCAGATATCAACAGGTGACATCTTTTCAGTAGCAGTAGTCCATCAGTGGCACCCAGTAATGTTGAATAGGTGCAGACACCAACAAGTAACACCATTTCAGTATAAGCAGTTCCATTAGTGGCACCAGCAATGTTGAACAGGTGCAGACCGCAGTCCATAATATTCACTTTCACTAATCACACTGTTCATCAGCAGAAATTAAACATGACTAAATGTCACACATCATGTTGAAAAGTGCAGCACCATCACTAATCAGACAGTTCAGGCATGAACAATAGTTTGAATACACATACAATGCTTTTACACTAAACATACAAATCATAACAAACACACAAATGATATCTGATAATTGTCCTATTAACTATTACAATACACAAATACCAGTAAACCTATAATATTTATGGGTGTCAGTGCAAGCCACAACAAACAATTAAAATAATATTTAGGAGATAGGTTGGGATCACTTCTCTGGGATTATAAAAGGAAAACACACAAAACACACTCATTCATCTTTCATCCACATTAGTGCTACTGTGTAATTGAATAGTGTTAACTGTGTAAATGCAATTCTGTCAAAATTTTATGTTCTTCATGTGTATCAAGTAGTAGTGGCAGCAATGTATAACAGTCAATAATAGTTAGTCAACGTCATAGTCATCATTTCAAGACCAATGTTTGCCAAGCCAGATCAAAATGTACGGTTGCTGTACAACTGTCAGTGAGCCAAGATATGCAAATACTTCCTCTCTTCAAAAAAAGTATATACTGCTTAGTGATTTAACAAAGTGTGTGTGTAGACAATCTTCCTTCTACTTGAGTGTTCTAGTCTGCCATCTTTATCCTCCTTGTTCCATATAGACCAAAAAAAAAAAATATGCTCCTCACTTACTTCACCTCTTATCCACCAAAACTCCAATAATCATCAGCATCACATAATCTCAATACTTCAATAATACCTCTTCAATACGTCGATCATCAGTATCATTTACCTTACCTCTTGTCCACGAAAACTCCAATAATCAACAACTTCACATAATCTCAATACCTCATATACAAAGACAGTAACATGTTCTCGAAAGAACAGTTATTGTTGATGACCGTGCAGCTTTTCCCTGAAATAAATGATGACTAACTGACAACCTCAGCTGCTGATAGGTGTTGTTGTTATACCTCGATGTGGACAGCTGAAAATGTGTGCCCCGACCGGGACTCGAACCCGGGATCTCCTGCTTACATGGCAGACGCTCTATCCATCTGAGCCACCGAGGACACAGATGAATAGCGCGACTGCAGGGACTTATCCCTTGCACGCTTCCCGTGAGACTCACATTCCCAACTGTCCACAATTCTACATATGTATTGTACCTTATAGACATTTGCCCACCCACTCATTACTCGCGCACGTGCTGGCGATTCCCGTAAGAGTTAGGGCAACCTGTGCGCATTCGCACAGACAAAGGTCAATGGCTGGGTAGCCTTTAACTATATACAAAGACAGTAACATGTTCTCGAAAGAACAGTTATTGTTCTTTCGAGAACATGTTACTGTCTTTGTATATAGTTAAAGGCTACCCAGCCATTGACCTTTGTCTGTGCGAATGCGCACAGGTTGCCCTAACTCTTACGGGAATCGCCAGCACGTGCGCGAGTAATGAGTGGGTGGGCAAATGTCTATAAGGTACAATACATATGTAGAATTGTGGACAGTTGGGAATGTGAGTCTCACGGGAAGCGTGCAAGGGATAAGTCCCTGCAGTCGCGCTATTCATCTGTGTCCTCGGTGGCTCAGATGGATAGAGCGTCTGCCATGTAAGCAGGAGATCCCGGGTTCGAGTCCCGGTCGGGGCACACATTTTCAGCTGTCCACATCGAGGTATAACAACAACACCTATCAGCAGCTGAGGTTGTCAGTTAGTCATCATTTATCTCAATACCTCAATCATACCTCTTCAATACGTCGATATATATAACCTCATTGCCAATATCATTTCACTTCCATAACAACTCTTTCCTCTAGTCAGTCTCCTCGAACAAGTGCAGACAAAATCCTAATGCAAACCTCAATTCATCATCTCATACAATCCGAAGACACAATGTCAACACACAACTTCTCGTGTAATCCATCTGATCCAAATCTGCTACTCATTATAAATTATAAGATACATTTTGTTTACCTTGTCCATCATTAAATAAAAGAAATGCGTACATGACCTCTAACAGACTTAGTTCGAATAACTCTCAGTAATTAATTACGATTACGGAGTGTGAATGATCATAATATTTCACAGTGTGTACACCACTTCAAGAATCATGGCAGAAGCAAACATGTGGAGTATTTCTTGTGTCAAGTGTCACTTCCTATTTCAATTACTCACGAAAAATGCAGTGTAATAACTGTCGATGGTCTAAACCTAGTGTTGGTATGTCATGTCGTTATCTTCCTTCCTATTAGCATAAATTTATACAGCTTCCATAAAACCTCCAGCTCATTGACTTCTATGAAGTTTCTCGTACTAATGTCGTTCGTCGAATTATAGCAGTTCATTTTCTTATCTTAAAAATATAAAGCACTGAGCGTAAGCAAAACATGCAATAGCGAGTAAATATACCAGTAGAGAACAGAATGTCAACAAGTGGATGCAGCACAATCCCTACAACGAGGCTCTGCCAAGCAAACAATCTATAATTAATACCACAGTGTAACCTAAACTCTATGTTCGTACACAGTATATCAGCATTTCTATATTCTAAATTAAAGAGTAGTTATGACAACAAAACAGAAGTGTGTAAATATGCAATCCATACGCACAGCAGCAAACATATATCTTACGTAATAAACAAGTCATTAGCATCATTCAGCATAAGCAAATAAATGTTCATATGTAATCTTAATAAGTAAACATGAAGGCGCAAGCAGATAAATCACAAAGTGTAACCTACATACCTAACTACAGTCAGCACAATTAATCAGGTGACAATTATAATTTAAATAAATAAGCACAGCAGGCACATAATAGAAAAATATGTCATCAGTGAAAAAGCAGTGCAGCCAAGCGATGCATAATATATACAAATAACAAGCCTGTTCATTAATCAATCATCGTCAAAATCAGTAAATGTACACAAGCACGTCGCTTCACAAGTAAAATCATAGAACATGAAATTTAGCACAAAGTATGAGTCACGTAATCGCAAGCAGCAAATTACGTCTAAAGTACGTACCTAAGTGGAAATATGTTACCTGAAAAATAAACTCAATTAATAGTTACCCTTTTTAGTTTATTACTTTTTTCTTCGAAATTACATTCTTCCTGAAATTTTCTCCAAAGCAAGTCGTCTTAACGTCGGACACGCACAGAATTTACCTGAAGGTCTTAAATATTTTACACAACCGTATCCTGAAAAATACTGAACGTTAATAACATAATTTATAAAGTCACCATAGCTTTATACTGAATTTAATCCGAGAAATTAGACTGTGTATTTGTTTACGTCTGTCAGTGCATTCGCACTGAGCGCTCGATCAGCTGTAGACGCGTGACGTAGAAAGTGATTGTTTGCGGTCAACGACAGCTTTGTGCGGCGCGCAGACTGACTGTTGCTTTGAGTATGTGCCGCCGCCAAAACACAGCGCGGTATCCTTGTACTCTCCGCATATTTACATGTAGCTGTTAGTTTCTCTAAAGTATGTCATTCCACAAAAATTTTAACGTTAGGTATGTGATGTATTCCCTTAGAGCGCCGAGATTTAAGAGTTTCTACTTCGACAGTGTTATCATGGATAATTTTGCGAATCCTATATGGACCGTTATAAAGCAGAAAAAATTTGCGACATAAGCCTTTTCCTTTATGAGACAAACGATGAGACTTAATTAACATCTTTTGACCAACTGACAAAATTTTTTAAACGACCAGGACGTTTAGCTGATTTCTCTCTTCTAGCAGCCGCAGACGCAATATTTCGTAGAGCCAGGTTGACAACTTCAGAATGCCGCAGTTTCCGTGAAGGCGGAAAAGGAACGATTTCAGAAATGCGATTTGTTGGTACTTTATTTTTTAATATCAATAGAGGCGGTAAAGAAGTTGAGTCATTAGGAAGTTCATTCAGAATGTTTTGAAAAATATGAAGATACTGATCCCAAGTTCTGTGATTCTGATGACAATAAAGACGGCACAATTTATTGATTTCCTTCATCCATCTCTCTGAAGCATTAGATTGAGGGTGAAAAAGTGAAATAAAAATTGGTTTAATCTTACGACGCCATAGAGTACGAAGCCAAATTTTAGAGCGAAACTGTGATCCATTATCTGATATAACCTTATCAACATGACCAACTTCTTTAAGAAAATGTTTGATGAAAGCATTAGATACTGAACGAGCTGTTGCTTTGCGTAAAGGTGTAAAACACACATATTTTGATGTCAATTCCACTGCTACGAAAATGTACGCAAAACCATTAGTAGAACGAACCACTGGACCGAACAAATCGACTGCAGCCATGTCCTTTAATTTCGCTGGAATGATAGGAAACAACGGTGCTCTGTGAGAAACAGTTGGCGGCTTAGCCTTTTGACATAACTTGCATTTGGCAAGAACAGATCGAATGCGTTTTTCCATATTATTGAAGTAGCAATTTTCCCGTAATTTATGAAAGCATTTTCTGGGACCAAAGTGTGCATAACTGAAACGCGTATACCAAATCAGCTTATTAACCCACTCATCAGGAATACAAACTAACCAAACACAGTTGTCGACCGATTTTCGTTTAAAAAGAATGTCGTTGCGAACTAAATAATGCTGTCTAATCGCTCCTTACTACAACATCTCGATAAGCCTTGCCCACTAGCACATCTCAACACGAACTGACTACTACGAGTCCTCGACAAGCACTGCCCACTACGACATCTCAATAATCACTGCCAGTGGAGGCGGCGGAACAATACTCTCTAGCGCGATCTCTGGCGCTGTGGCTCAGTGTAGTCATACCTTCATATATTGACCAAAATCACTCTAATCATTACAATATATCTCCACACCGACTCGCTATTACCACATCTCAACAAGAACTTTTCAGTATCACATCTCAGCAAGCACTCCCTACTAGCACATCTCAACAAACACTCTCTGCTACGAGTTCTTAACAAGCACTGACTACCACGAGCTCTCCCCAAGCACTGCCCACTACGACATCTCAATATGAGCCACAGCGCCAGAGATCGCGCTAGAGAGTATTGTTCCGCCGCCTCCACTGGCAGTGATTATTGAGATGTCGTAGTGGGAGTGCCTGTCGAGGACTCGTGGTAGTCAGTTCCTGTTGAGAGGTCGTGGTGGAGTGTGCTTGTCGAGATGTTGTAGTAAGGAGTGCTTGTTCCATGTTTTATGCAGTTGTTTGATGGGATAGACAGCAGATGGTTCGAATGGAAATACTGTAATGATCAGAGTGCTTTTCGTCAATATATATGAAGGTAAAATATTCTGTGTTTTTTTTTCATTATTTCAGTGTCTTAAATAATGCGTCATTACAGGTTCAGTCAACAAAGCATCTGGCTTGTGTTCTTGGATTAGAGTGTAATTCTGGTTCTCTTGAGTAATTATGGTATTTTTATTTAAATGATATTTAAAATTTCTTGTGTTGTTGAAGAAGAACCGTGCCAGATGCGTACGTTGAGTCATACTTCCACACACAGAACAGTTATACTTGTGCTTTGGTTTCGTAGGTTTTATAGTTGCTGGGGACTTAATTAATTAATTGTGTTGATGAAAATTTCCATTTCATTCTTTGTTGTTGTTCTATGCAGTCAGATAGCGTAATAATACTAGTCAGGGCCAACCGTTTACGAGACTTCGTAATTGGACAGACAGCTACTAAATCACGAAAAATTAAAATTATTTTCATTATATTTTAAATAAGCCCCCATGCACGGAGTTCTCCCAAAGCACTGCCCACTACGAGTTCTCAATAATCACTGCCAGTGGAGGCGGCGGAACAATACTCTCTAGCGCGATCTCTGGCGCTGTGGCTCAGTGTAGCCACCTTTCAAGTGGTGATTTTAAATAAATTAGATTTCTCTGCACATATTTCTTCAACTGGTGCACTCATGCCATCCATTATTTATCCGCCGTCAGTAAATGGCACAAGGAGGTAACAACGTATCGTGAAAGAGCAGCATAATGACCTTCACGAGTGGCATTTACTCCCCATGTCTTAGTATCCTCTGATTAGTAAAAATTATTATGCAGGTAGGTAGCTATGTTACTTCTTATCAGTCGTTGGAATTCATGTTTACAAGTTCACGCATTTGCAGTAAGAATCGAGTTTTAATTTGTAGCTATGGCATATGTGAGCGGTCATGGATGCACTATCGAGGAGCGCTTAGTGACAAGTATGTGGCTGCACGAAGGACAACACAAAGGGTAGACAATGAGACAGACTATGGGAGCACTACAAGGAAGATTCAGTGAGGCTCCACCGCGAAAGGCAACATTTCTGAATTGGGAAAGACGTGCGTTGTCTTTTGGCAGTGTGAAAGACGTGCCGCAGAGTGGAAGGAAGAAGACACGAGAAGAAACATGTGCCGGAGTCTCTGCTTCGATTGAACAACGTCATATGAAGTCGACACTTAAAACTGTTTCGGAACCTGGTATACTAAGGAAAAGAACGCGAGATCACACAAAAAAAGACCTTCAGGTCAGATCTTTCCCACCGACGTTCGTAAATGAGTTAACGGATACGAACCATAATGAGCACGGTTTAGAATATGTTGCTTTGTTAACTCAATTTCCAAATGTATTGTACCATGCTAAAGTTATGCTTTCCGAGGAATGTGACATTTATTGCAACTCACGTGCTAGAAATATTGTCCATTGGACCAAAGGAAATCCTCATTATACAGTCGAGTTTGAGAGGAACCCGCCTCACGTAATACTATGGACAGCGATGACATCTGAACATCTGCTTGGATAGTACTTCTTTGAAGTTACTGTGAATGGCGGGATTATTTACACATATTACAAACACGGTTAATATCTCAGCTTGAGGAGAGGGTCTCACAGAAGGCATATGGTTGTAGCAAGACAGAGTGCCTCAACACTACGCTCTCGCACTGCGCGAGTTCCTAAATGAACACTTTCCAGACGATGGATTGGTCGTTGTTCATCAACAACACCAACTCCTTTGATGCTACAAACGAAGAACCTTTCACTCTATGATACCGGACATTTTCAAAAATATGTCGAGAGGCACAAGGGGGCGTGTGGAAACGGGTTTACAGCAGGATGGGCAGAAAACCGATATACTGGACACTTAATACGTAAGTAAGTACTCGTGCTAAGACAAATAAAATGAATCAGCATTGGATACTAGTGAGTACGGCGACTTCTCACCACTTGTGAAATGAAATGAAGGCCACAGATCAAGGTCAAAAGCTTTCCAATGCAGTGTCAGCTTGTAAACAATGGCGGCAGTGGTAAGCGTCACGAAAACTTACGAATTGTACCGAGGAGTTTCTAACAGTACTAGGATACCAGTCATCTAGGAAACTTAGACTATAGCCTGGTCTTGGCCCTTCGGTCTTAGTGGAAGAACCAGTTTGGCCCTTACACTATTATGTTTGGAGATATTTGATTTAGGCGATGCGAGAACGTTATGCAGATGCTCAACAAACTTTAGTAGCACACGATACGAAAGGTGCGTTTTGCATCACGAATACGTTTACTTGTACATCGGAGACAATATATTGCGGGAAGAGTCGGACAACATATTACTTCCTTCCACAAACGTCTCAAGAAATAACCACAACGAAAAAATTTGAGGAATTAGAGCTAATACAGGGGTGTGCCGACTATCATTCTTCTGGCGCGCCCCGCTATGGAATAGAGAATTGGGGGGGGGGGGGGAGGCGGAATCGGATAATGGCACCAGAAGTACCCTCCGGGACACACCGTCAAATGGCTTATGGAGTACTGATGTAGATGATGTAAGAGTGGAAGGCGATAGCATACTGCAAGGAGTTGATGGACTCTGACGTTAAACGAACTATTCAAGACAGAAAGCAGTACACCGAGAAATAATTTCTTACTAAGGCTAATAGTCACTTTTATCTTTTTGCTCGATCTCGTATAGCTAAAACCGATGCTCCCTTTCTTGATATGACAGTAGTGCAGACGAAGGTTATAGAGCGGTTGTAACTAGATGAGAAATTATCCTAACCTTTTAGAGTCTCAGCATAGGTGAGGACAATCTATGGGATCTAGCGATGTTGAACTGAATGTGGGAGAACTAGCAAAGGTAAGTCAACATGAATAAAAGGCAGCTAGAGAGTCATACGGAAATTGTAATGTAGTTCTCTTAAGAAATGTCACTCTGAATGAAAGTATTCAGTGATTTCTCTTTCGAATGATACTCCAACACTGTTAAAATGATCAAAATAGAAGGCTTCTTCTATGGAAAAATCTAGCATACGTTGAAAACAACTTAAAAAAAGAGCTTGTTGGTTTCCATCTTCGGGTTGCATTACATACATCGCATTTTTAACTTTGTTCGCAGCGTGAATTGTGCTCTCCACTCAGATAAATAATGAGGTTTGTTGCCGTATATGCCGTTCTGTATGAGCAACCATGGGCTAACCACGGCAGTGTATTAACTTGTTTTTCATAGATCTGTTTTAGATCGAGTATTCCGAAAATAGAGAGTCCCGCCATTCGAATATAGCGATGGGTTAGTGTCAATGTATCAGATATCGTTAACGTGATAACCGCCAGGAAACATTCTGCAAACCTTACCTTTGTTACGTTTGCTTCATTCAGCTTCGCAAAGGAAATAGAGAAAGGTTTCTGTTTAAGGCGAAAATGTATCTGCGCCCATCCAACATTAGACGAGCCTCGTGCAGCATGGATGTACAGAAAACATCTTATATACTGCGCAATAGTCGTTGTTGCTTCGTAACAGCTACAAATCTGAAAATTTTTTTTCGTTAGTCCAGTAATAACTTGCGTTGGTAATAGTACTGTTCGGAAACTATCGCAAGACGTCAGTATCACTGTTGAAAGGTTGGGTTGCATCTAGCTATGCTGTGATGCGAAAGTAAGGTTTGTTTTTCTTTCCATGACAAGTTCATGTTTTTAAGACGGGGCTTTAAATTTTGTGCTGCGAATAAATTTAATACAAATCGGATTTTATAAATAATTAGCGATTTATTTAAATACTGTTTTATTCTACATGAAGGCTCTTAGTGGAGTTAGTGTTTATTCTGTTTTGTACATTCCGACACGCATTAGGAACACAGATCTCATCAATTATAAAAGCTATTTACTTCCTGGAACACTTTGTCTTGAGGTTCATTAGGAAGTAAAACGTTTACTTCTGTTAATACGTTAAAGCGATTTCGAAATTGCGCGTTATCGTCCCAAGTGCATCGTTGCGATTAACTCAGGGAAGATCAATAACGTCCTTGTGTTGTTGGTGCTCTACAGTTCCCATCCCATCTCACGAGCTGTTGTTAGTCGAAGTCTTATAGGAGAGTTAAAAATTATTTGGTAGTGATAATGATAGTAGAGTTAATAACTTCTTGTAAACGTAGTGTACAGTGATGCAAAAGGCAAAATTCTTGATAGACCATTGTTATGCTGTCTAAGACAGTGAAAGAACCATTGGTGGCGTTGTTTATAGCTAATTGGAAATCAGGATTATCCGGCACGAAAATGAATCGTCGACAAAATCCAACGGCAGTTGTTGATCTCTCTGGCAAGAACAACGATGCTGCACTGTTGATCATCACGAGACCACTCTATTCGCTGTGGGGAATTCTTGGTCTTATGCCCATGAACTGCAAAGCTTTAGAGTTACTGTCATTTTTGTGGTTTCTGATCGCGCTTTGCTTTATGCTGTGTAGCATATACATTGCATCAGTCCAGTTTCAGATCCTCCCGCGTGTCATCGTCATAATGAGTATGGGTGTCAGGTTGATGCAGTGGTCAGAGTACATCGTTCTCTTCGGAAGATCAGCATTTGGTAAACTGGGCCACATTAGGATATATCTTCACAGACTAAAATATGTCGACCAGTGTCTCCAGCTTGAGAACAGAGATAGAGGAAAGGCTATTGGTGGAGTCATATTTGTGAGCACGGTGAGTACAGTTGTTATTTTAACTGCGACAGTTATCAAAGTGTATGACAATATTACAGAGCAAGATCGTGTTTTGTGGTACATGACTTACGTCATCTACACTGTCTTTTGCACACTTGTCTCTCATCACTTTACGTTGTTGGTGATGGAACTACTATTGCGCTACAGAGAATTGAATAGGCAGCTCGTCTTGACAATTTGTCCAAATACTGGAACAGCAGGGTGTGCAAATGACTGCCTTACAGACATCCTCCTCTACGAACCTAAGCTGTCCCAGAGATCACGAGATGCAAACATAAACGACCTCCGCGCCGCGTACGCTGTTCTTCACCGTGCGGCAGAAACGCTACAGCAACAGTACGGTCCTGCTGCGGCGTTAATGGTGGCCGGTGCTTTCTTCGGCGTCATATACAGCTCGTACGAAATAATTGCACTGCTGGTAGAGGACGTCGTTATAAACACCGGTGCCCTGAGTCATTCCCTGCTCGGCTCTTCCCTGTGGCTGGCCTACCACGGAGTGAAGCTGGTGGCGGTGTCCATGTGCTGCGCCGCAGCGTGCGACGAGGAACGCCGGACGGGAGTCCTGCTGCACAGGGCGGCAACGGCGTTCGCTCTGTGTGGGACGCCGCTACCAGAAGCAGAGGCCTTCCTGCGTGAAGTGCGGAGGGGACCACCTCTGAGCTTCACCGCTGGCGGCTTCTTCCACATCCGCAGGAGCCTGGTCATCTCCACCTTGGCAGCTGTCATCACCCACATAGTCATCCTGACCCAGTTTGGCATCGAGCCATCGAGGGCGTAATGTTGGGCCGTTGTTCTTTTGAGAGACAAAGAAGGGGAAAATCCCTCATTGGATGTTGGTCCATTTAAACTTCTGACTACAGAAAGAGTTTCCCTCATGACTTGCACTTGTTAACCAATGAATCGTCTTGTATCTAACGCACATCTCTTAATGCACTAATAAGGAAACCAATTCAGTAATCATGTACTTGGCCTATGCCTGCTAGGAGATATCGTATATTGTGTAGTGTAGCTTGTTAGTGTGTTGGTTAAACTGTAGTTCTGGAAAAGTCCCATTGTACTGATATATTATGTTTACGTACACAAAACTATCAATGAGTAATTGTCATGTAGTATTTCGCACGCAAGGCAGAAAACGGTAGACTAGTTTCTCTAAATTATATTTATCAAGTGATAATAATAAGAAATTCAACATATTCAGCAGTGTGCATCAAATTATACGTCGCCGATTATAAGTGTAGTAACGAACAGCAGTTAATAAGGAAGGCAGAAGCTTCAGAACTTAGCTGGAAAGTGTAAAACCAAAAAATGAATGAAGGTTATCTCTTTATTAGTGATACTTTCTAAATTTGCTAAAAATTAAACTACACAACTTGTCAAATGAAATTGTGATTTATTTTGAAGCTTAGACATTGCAGTTATGTTCTGAACAAAATATCGTTAAGTTGTTCACACATTGGCACACATGACGTTGTGAAATTGTTAATCACTCTGTCCTGTAATAGTGGCGCTATGTCTGCGAGAGCCTGATATATGTTCACCTCTAAATGTCACAATGTTTGTGGCTTGTCAGTATAGACCCGGACTTTGTTTTAAACCGAAATAAAAAAAAATCAGGATTACCTTCTAACAGCTGTACGGCCCAATTAGCGAACTCACTACGCAGTCTCTGATTGTCTGGCTTCAGTTCTCCGGTCACTACAACTTTGTTTGGATGCAGTCCCAAATCTTTAGCAGGATTCGTCAGGTTGATGTGTCACATAGTCGCAACCGTTGACATCATCTTGAAAGTCTAACATTCAACTCCTTCTCAATACTGAGTGCTGCTGCTGCGCTATTGGACTCCCTTGGCGCTTTTCATTATCTTCTTGGTGTCTTCTGGTCATATAGGGTGAAATTACGCTCAAGCTTTGTCGAAGTCCTGCGTGTAGCCTGAATAAAGAAAAGATGATGGCGACCCAGTTCTCTGGTGAACAAGCGATAGGCACCCACAACTGAGCTGCCACTTCGATAATTTTTTAGTGATTTCTAAATTTCAATAAGCGTCAGTCGCTGCAGGATTAAACTGCAAATTCTACTGGATACACTCACACACAGAAGCACACAAAAAGCATGTATTAGAAACTGCAATCACAATTTTAACAATGATCACTCTTAATGAAAGACTTCTCACTTTCCGGAGGGTCTTGGAAACACCCAGTTCATTTATTTTAATACTATAATATGTGGTACTCATCCACGATCTTCATATCACACAACTAAAGCTACGAGCTAACAAAACGAATAATTGTGCCCGTGTTTTATGACGGCTAATTCCTGTAACCGAAGACGGTAAGTAGTACGATAGCATACAGCTGTCACAAATGGCCAAATGTTGGCCACCTCAGTTTTACCTGTAAATTGTCATAACATAATTATTCCAGTTAATAATTAATTTTTTGCTCGCCATTGCACGTTTTACTACAACCAAATTCATGATAGTATTTGAGACGATGTCAGACACTTTGTAAAGAGACACTAGGTACCTACATTCCTTTCTTTAGTTTAATTAGAATTACCTCTTCCAAGTCTGCAGCTCGTGATCTCGCGATAGCGCTCACGCTTCCCGAGCCCGGCGTCCCGGGTTCGATTCCCTGCGGGGTCAAGGGTTTTGGCTCTGAGCACTATGGGACTTAACATCTTAGGTCATCAATCCCCTAAAACTTAGAACTAGTTAAACCTAACTAACCTAAGGACATCACACACATCCATGCCCGAGGCAGGATTCGAACCTGCGACCGTAGCAGTCGCGCGGTTCCGGATTGCGCGCCTAGAACCGCGAGACCACCGCGGCCGGCTCAAGGGTTTTCACCTGCCTCGAGATGACTGGGTGTTTGTGTTGTCCTCATCATTTCATCTTCATTCATGAAAGTGGCGAATTTGGACTGAGCAAAGGTTGGGAATTTGTACGAGCGCTGATAACTACACAGTTGAGCGCCCCACAAACCAAACATCGTCATCATCATCATCATCACCTATTCCAAGTCCCGCAGTATAGCACATATTGGTTCGACAGTGTAAATAATGATGTCAGGGAAGAGCTTTTTCTCAGGAACAAGCGTGTTTCATGAAACGTAGGCAATTCCGTTCTGCCATTAAATGTTTGCCCTTATCCTCTGCGTTTAGTACATAGTTCTGGGTAAAATTTTATTAATGCTGACAGTGTAGCACTAGCTTATTCACGTTTTGATATAAACCGGCAAACAGTTTCTTATAATAGCAGCACACTGATATGAATTTTAGGAGAACCAACAACTGTAAAGCAAATGTAAGTAAATGATGTTTAGTGGTGGAGGTGTGGGTACGTTGCAAAAAATTTAGAGAATACTTTTTTCTGTTCTGTTTTATAATTTACACATGAATTTTAAATATAAATGCATTGGGTCTAACAGACTGAGATACAACGATCAGCTCTTATCTGATGTGACAAGAGTAAACTTAAAAATAGTTTGTGGATACGTTATGCATATGTGGTTTGTAAACTGATAGTGCAGTCGTCAACGAGAGAGTGACAGTTAGCGTCGATGCTGGTGTAGCTGTTTTGCAGATTAGAGATCACGTGGTACCTTGTGCAGGGATCGAAAAATATTTTTGTGTTTCATCAAGAATCCCTCTTGGTCATCAACACTTAGGTGATATTATTTCGTGAAACAAAATTGAAAAATTTATCGTTGTTAATTAATGTATTGGATATAGGCATATACAGTAGCAAAAGTGCAAGAAAGAAACATCCCATTGTAATATTATCTAGGAGTTGACTAATATTCGACTGGTTGTTTGCTCGAGTGGCACGCAACTACCGTTCTGTCCGGTGCCCAAAACTGTAGATTTTAAGAGCGCTGACATGCAACTAACGGTAGTATTTTGCAAAACTGTGTTTTAGATTTATGTAACTTTTAGTCTGTCTAAAAGTGCCACGCATAATTTTATTCTCCTGCCTGGCAATTAATTCCCTTAAAATCAGCATATCTGAAAGACCATAAAGACTTTTTTGATAGTGCTATCCATTTAAAATCCTGTTTTCTGGAGTTTTAAACTCTTTAAATCGCAATGATGTTGTTCAACCCAGATCCAATGATAAACGCCATGTATTTATATTTAACTAGCGACCCATCTCGCCTGGATACACGTATCACTAGTTGTTTACACCTGGACGATTTGTCTGGTGCAGCAGTAATAAATGATCCACACAAACCTACCTCGCGACTTAGTCTATCTGTTGGTGAAAACCGTATTCAAATCTCTAAAGTAGTTCGTGAGATGAGCCTTCACGTACAGATATAAAATGTGGCAGGGTTCTTAAATTTGTAGTATGCATAAAAATAAGGTTTTGATCTTATTTGTAGAAGTTCTCAGTACCTTGCATTAGTACTATGCACCAAACATTGTAAGACATACATCAGTTATTTTATTTTTTACTGTCCTGTGACTGTGGTGCTTAGTTATAATATCAGGCAAATTTGTGTGTCTGTGACTTTCAACTACGCTATTTAAAATTCCATTATAGTTTTTGTCCATGTAGTAGTGTTTAGGTAACCTCTGGTTGGATATAGTATTTCCAGATAAGTAACTATTCTTTTCAGGAAATTAAGTTAGGTTGTACTTAGCAAAGTTAGAAAATGAGGTCAGCTATGCAATTAGCACTAGTGCAAGGACGTTGCAGAGAAGTTGAAATCGAAGGCTTGGGAGTTTGTCAGACCCTAATGACAGTGGTAACAGACAACTTGTGTGTGTGTATTTTACGTTGGTTGAATGCTGTTAATGAATGGCTAGTCTGACATACAATTCTTTCAATGAATCATTTGCAGATTAAAGTGTCCGAAGAAATCCAAAGAGATGAGAATAGGAGGAGAACAGTGTTAATGGTCAGAAATTGGTATCTGAACTTTAGGTTGCCTCTGTACAGTGACAGGGGCAAACAAATGACATAGTTTTGTCCCACCTCTCTCCTAAGCCACGCCCTGTCAGCAGTCCCATGTCTCCTCTTCTAAGCCAACGGCAACCTCTCTCCACTTTCGCTCACCCTTCCTCTCTCCTGCAGTTACAGTGCAGTAGTTTACTGCCCATTACTTTGTCAGCAGAGTAAACCCACACGCCAAAATACACACTCACACACACACACACACACACACACACACACACACACACACACACACACAATACGCACATGCATATGCACGTGCAACATTTATATCTCTCAGTCCCATCCCACTATTTTACAGGATATTAAAATGAAACTGCCAATTGGAATGTATTAAGGCACTGCCATATTCTTATGTGTTCTGCACCTGAGGACAGTTAAAGCTTAATATTTCTACATTTGATGCAAGGCACAATGGACTCTAAAGTTAAATCTCACAACATTATTTCCATGTGTAAGTTGTCAGTATTAGTTATCATAGACGTTGACAGTACTGACTATCTTATAGGATAAGATATACTTGACACCTAAAACACATGTGTGGGCTCTTTTAATTTCTACATCTAAATTATCTGTATTATTTATGAAAAATATATAAAGGTATTGACAGTTTATGTGTAACTTTCATGTTAGGATGCGTATGACTTCTAAAATATTATTGTGGGCCCTCATGTTAAGTGGCTCAATATTGGTATCACTCCTATTTCGTCTGTAATATTTATGAAAGAAGTGTAAAGATATTGACATTTCAATTGGAGGCTGTAGCTATGTTTCTGGTGTTACAAGAATGAAAATTCATAACCTGACTAAGCACTATTTTATGGGTTCAGAAGATAATCGCGTCATGTTCAACACTAGAAAAATATAATTGAGCTTATTGACTGGTTAGTACAACCATTTTTATTATTTTTGATCTTGTGTCTATTTGAGTTCATTTTCCTACGGTGCTTTAAAAAGGAAATTTCAGGAAAGCAGTGAGATTTACCCATCAGGTCTATGGTGCAAAATTTCTCTAAAGAACTTTGCAGACCGTCTCGTATTTCCTTTCCATAATCAACTACTAAATAATACCAAGGCCAATAGCACCTTTATCCAACATAGTCTTATATTCACACATTGAGCACAGCATGGCATACAAAAAATGATGCGTTTCGGAGAGATTTTTGATGTAATGTGTCACTTAAACGGAATATTTTCGTAATATGCGGATATAACTATCAAAATCACCAAATACGATGTGTTAGCTTAGTAAACACTTGGGTATATATGCTTGGTTTGCTTCTGTCAAAGAGGACAATGGAGAAGGTTCCATATAGAGCAATGTACAATCCCTGATTTGCGGATGAAAATTAGATATTTGATCCAAAATAAAACAGCACTTTCAAGAAACATAAGAAATTGTATTATTTTTCCACAATAGTACAAAACACTTGTGGCTCGCTTCTTCTCACTACTGATTACTGGCCGGCCGCTGTGGCTGAGCGGTTTTAGGCGCTTCAGTCCGGAACCACGCGGCTACTACGGTCGCAGGTTCGAATCCTGCCTCGGGCATGGTTGTGTGTGATGTCCTTAGGTTAGTTAGGTTTAAATAGTTCTGAGTACAGGGGACTAATAACCTCAGATGGTAAGTCCTATAGTGCTTAGAGCCATTTGAACCATTTGAACTGATTACTGTACCAGTTAGAGTGCATTTGTCGATCACAATAGTTCGATACCTGTGCCCAATAAGACGAAAGGCACAGTGGACCCTCAAATTAAATGTCACTTTGTTATTTCCTTACCGAAATTGTTTGTATTGTTGATCTGTAACAGTAAAAAACATCCTAATGTCACTTATTGCCTCTCGTTATGGCACATTTGGTGATGACTGACTGACTTACGCTGTTGTGCAATGGAAACTACTTGACATTTCGGTGAAATAACATTTAACAGTGATTTCAACATCAGAATTTTGTACTCGAACATAAATAAGAAACGAGGATTGCCATGCTTTCAGCTACGTCTTAAAGTCTGCCAAACATTATAGTGACCATGCTAGGGCATTAATTTTATGTTAAGTACAAAACAGTTGCCATCTTCTGCTGATAATACTAATTTATAATTCATGCAGTGGAAGTTGACATTTAATACACTTAAAAGGGAATGATCCAATCCAACATGTCAAAATATACCCTGAAATTTTTTGCACAGAAATAATACATCGAAAGAAGTCAATTGTCAAAATTTTAGCTTCAAAGGCGTACTTCAATTATTTTTAAAAAATGTTAAAATTACTCATTTTTGGTGCACGAAGATTCTCTTGTAGCAGCAGTTTGTGCAGCCTTTCTACATCTACATTTATATAGATACTCTGCAAGCCAACGTGAGGTGCGTGGCAGAGGGTACCCTGTACAACTACTACTAATTTCCTTTCCTGTTCCACTCGCAAATAGAGCGAGGGGAAAATGTCTGTCTATATGCCTCCCTACAAGCTCTAATTTCTCGTATCTTATCTTCAGGGACCTCTCGTAGTGCTTGTTGGAGGCAGTAGAATTGTTGTGCAGTCAGCTTCAAGTGGCGATGCTCTAAATTTCCTCAGCAGTATTCCTCGACAAGAATGTAGCCTTCCCTCCAGGGATTCCCATTTTTGTTCCCGTAGCATCTTCGTAAGACTTACGTCTTGTTGGAACCTATTGGCAACAAATCTAGCAGCTCGCCCCTGAATTTCTTCAATATCTCCCTTCAATCCGGTCTGGTACGGATCCCAAACACTCGAGCAGTACTCAAGAATAGGTCGCACCAGAGTCTTATATACGATCTCCTTTCTAGGCGAACCGCATTTTCCTAAAATTCCCCCAATAAGCTGGAGTTGACCATTCACCTTCCTTATGACAGTTCTCGTATGTTCGTTCCATCTCATATCGCTTTGCAACTTTACTGCCAGATATTTAAACGACTTAACTGTGTCAAGCAGGACACTAGTAAACCTATGTTCGAACAGTATAGGTGTGTTATTGCTACTCATCCGCATTAACTTACATTTTCCTATGTTTAGAGGTAGCTGCCATTCATCACTTAAGCTAGAAATTTTGTCTAACTGATCACGTATCTTGCTACAGTCACTCAACTTCGACACCTTTGCATACAACGTAGCATCATAAGTAAACAACCGCTGATTGCTGCCAACCCTATCCGCCAAATCATTTATGTATATAGAGGACAAAAGTGGTCCTTTCGCAGTTCCCTGAAAAATCCTGACGATTCCTTCGTCTGTGATGAATACCTTCCATCGAGGATAACATACTGCGTTCTACTCACATATCTGTGAACTTATTCCATAAGCTTGTACCTTCGTTAACAGCCTGCGATGGAGATCCGTGTTAAATGCTTTCCGGTAACCTATAAATGTGGAATATGCCTATTGCCCTTCATTCATAGTTCGCAGTATATCATGTGAGTAAAAGGCAAGCTGAGTTCCGTAAGAGCGATGTTTTGCTGATTCGTTGAGATAAGTTTCTCAGTGTGAAGGAAGTTTAATAGATTCGAACTGAAAATATGTTCAAGGATTCTGCAGCAAACCGAAGTGCAGGCACTTTCCTGCCTCACGCTTGAACTGGCGAGTAAGCAGACACAATCGTGACAAAAGAATGTAGCACTGCGTAGCGTGAAGTCAAAAATGGACACACGCGATATTTTAAGCACATCAGCCATACAAAAAATGTCTCAAATCATAAATTTTTCCAGTAACTTGTAGTTCATAACGACAGCTGAAATATAACTGTTACACAAGTGCCCAGTGAGGGAAAGAGACTCAAGGCAGTGCATGGTGCTGCATTACAGACAACCTCCATCAGTCGGGACTTTTCTTCGTCGACTGAACTATTTTATAATAATTCCTGTAGCATAGTTCTCATAACTGTTATTAATAGATATTCTACGAACAACTAAACAGTTCCTTGTTTATTCCCTGTAGTCATCATAAATATGATAAGCGTACACTGGATCAGGAAAACAAGCATTTTCCTTACCCCGCCCACAACTGATAACATAAAAATTACTGCCTTTAGGCACTTGACAGTAATTATTAGTTTTATTTTGACAAAACTAGGACGGTGGAAGGAACTGTCATAGCCATTGTTCTGCATATTACGTTGCATACTAGGCATACTTGATCAAATTCGTATAATGTGGTCGTGCAAACTGACCATGCACAAATACTATTACGCTGATAAACCTAATATGACAAAGAGATATTGTAAATTATGTTGTTTGAAAATTTTCTGAAAAATGCTTTTTGTCGCCAGACTGAATCAAACTATTAGTTATGGGTGGGATCGACATTATATTAACAATCTTTTCTTCATCATCCTAAAGACAGAGGTGGTGTTATGTCCAAGCCAAAAGTTCAGCAGAAACAGTAAATTATCTGCTGTAGCTGTTAAGAAGACGTTTCGGACATAATACTGTAATTTATTCTCTCAAAAAATGGTTCAAATGGCTCTGAGCACTATGGGACTTAACATCTGAGGTCATCAGTCCCCTAGAACTTAGAACTACTTAAACCTAACTAACCTAAGGACATCACACACATCCATGCCCGAGGCAGGATTCGAACCTGCGACCGTAGCGGTCTCGCGGTTCCAGACTGAAGCGCCTAGAACCGTTCGGCCACACCGGCCGGCTTATTCTCTCAAATTTTTCAAAATTTTGTTGCGTCGGTTAGGATACTTTTGCAAGTAAGCAGTACTTTCGTAAATTTCCGGACCTATTGTGCCTTGATGTTCTTGATGAAAGATAGAAAGCTACAGAAAAAGTAATCTATTGTCGTATACGAATGTGCCATAGCCTTCAACGACTGCAAGGTGACTCTTGTTTTTCGCTCGAAAGTGTGGTTTGTACGCAGTTCTTGCATGAAACCTGATAGGTTGGCCTTATATGCAGCATTACAGGAGACAACAAGAAGCTTCGTCTTATGTTAGCTATGAATTTCTGTATAGTATTACCTATTAATGGCATCTCCTCCACACATTTACTTGAAGTAACTTCGTAATTTTGCGACTTCCTTTTCTGTGTAATTTCCTGAATCGGCTTAATTAGGTCGAAGAAGCCTGGAAATCAATAATATTCATCTCGCTTCCAGTTTAGAGGACCCAGTCTGGTAGATCTTACTCAATAACGATGCATTGGCTCTCACGAGAAGTTCAAAGTATTTAGAATATTTTTTCTTTTTTCTTTCACACTTCAGTGATTTTCATTTTGGCACATATTTCGAAATTTATGTAAGTCTTTCTCCCATTTATGCAATTAACGTATGAAAAGAATACAGCTTTGCACTCTGCTGCACTAACTGCTTCGTTAAACCAAAACATTTACAGCCTTTTTCTTCTCACTGGAAGCTGTTACAGTAATGTTTGCTTTGGACTAGGAAGGTACTGTCTTTTTATTCTCGACTTTATTTAGCACAACAATCATTGTACGAACCATAATTCACGGAATCATCAGAGTTCTTTTCTTTTTCTTCAAGTGCTTTCACAATTTCTAATGAAATGTCGACATCATTTCAATGAATGTCCACGAAATTAGCGACTAGGTAACATATATGTAGGTCTACAGGAGAAGTAGGTAATTTCGATTGTATACCATGTTCTTCATATTTAATTGTTCCACGGTTGAAAACGTTAATCGGATTCTACGTTACTGCGAAGCTGTGGAACCTGCACAAAGACAGGCGTTCTTGGCAAAGCATATACAAAGAAAACACAAAGAAAATTAATTCCGTCCTACCTCCAGCTTTATCACTTAGTGGCAGTGCAAAGGCAACTGCTAATTATTGTGGATATTAAATGAGTTGCAAATTCTACTGCGAACAATTGTGTCAGTGGAATTATCAACGGGAAGCAAAATTCAGTTTAAAAATTACGATCATATTTTGCCATCTTATCTGTTTATTGATGCGCTGTCAACCAAGGCTATACACTTGCCGAGTTGCGCAAAGACTGTGTGCTACAACTATGGTATACGGGTGTACATTTCTCCAGCCACCTGACGGGCCACTAATCTGGCAATTTTCAACATTTTTTTAAAAAATGGTTGCAGTTTTTCTTAGGAGCTAAAATTTCGACATAGTTTTTTAATTGTATTCTTCATGTACAAAAAATTTCAGGGCGGTTTCGACATATCGGATTTGTCCCTTCTTTTGTTAGTGTCAAATATATCATCCAATTTACAGTTGTAAATCATAGCTTCAGCCAAGAAAGACGTAACTGATGCTCTTTGACGCATTTTAGGGTCACTTTTTGGAATTGATAAGATAGTGACTGATATCATTGATCGTCTTGGGCTTGTTTTTTGACTAAAATTTGTTATATATCTTTATTATATAAAAGGTGATCAAAGAGTTCCGTTCGAAAGCCGTACAGTCCAGAATCAGTTTTCTAATCAGGCAAAATTGTCGTGAGAATTAAGACAATCATCCTACCCATGCACTAGGTAGAAGGTACCCATTCCGAAAAACACTGTGTCCTGCTGCGTGAAGAAGTTGGTAACTGCTTGCTGCTTATCCTCGTCCGACAGGAATCGTCGACCCCACAAGGCCTTTTTAAGGGACCGTTGGTGTGATAACCACAAAGGGCAGATCAGAGTTATAGGGCAGGCGATGGAGTGTCCCCCACTTGAAATGATTACGACGTTTGCGATATGGATGTGTGCACTATCATAAAGCTGCTGCAAGGAGCTTGGCGCACCATTCCATAGCGGTGGTTATCGACTGACATACTTCCCTGTGCTCATTCTTCATTCTCTGATGGATGCCTTAGAAAATGTAGTCCATCAACAAAGGAGGTGGCCTACAAAACACTCGTTCGACCTATACTTGAGTATTGCTCATCAGTGTGGGATCCGTACCAGATCGGGTTGACGGAGGAGATAGAGAAGATCCAAAGCAGAGCGGCGCGTTTCGTCACAGGATTATTTGGTAACCGTGATAGCGTTACGGAGATGTTTAGCAAACTCAAGTGGCAGACTCTGCAAGAGAGGCGCTCTGCATCGCGGTGTAGCTTGCTCGCCAGGTTTCGAGAGGGTGCGTTTCTGGATAAGGTATCGAATATATTGCTTCCCCCTACTTATACCTCCCGAGGAGATCACGAATGTAAAATTAGAGAGATTCGAGCGCGCACGGAGGCTTTCAGACAGTCGTTCTTCCCGCGAACCGTACGCGACTGGAACAGAAAACGGAGGTAATGACAGTGGCACGTAAAGTGCCCTCCGCCACACACCGTTGGGTGGCTTGTGGAGTATAAATGTAGATGTAGTTGTAGATGTCCACCGGTGTTTGTCCTTCGGCTGTCAAGAAAAGAATAACACCACGTTGGTCCTTTTTGGACGCAGTTGGTAATAACTTTGCTGTGGTTCACGTCTCCGCATTTATCGCATGCATGCAAGGACGTAGCCAAAAGGAGGGATCGGGAAAGTCTGGACCCACCACCCTATCGCCTATATGAAATTACATATGACATAGTTGCTGTATATTTGCTGTCTAGTGAAACTGAAAAAAATATTTTAATTTGCAGTCATATGGCAAGAAAGGGCTATGCACTGTGGATGATCAACAACGCCATCGAAAGGTTTAAACTGTTGGTGGCACTATGGGCTACTAGTCATTCCTACTTTAGCCAACACCAGCTACTGTACATTGCTGTCCTTACTTTACCTCAGTTGTTCTTACTTATTGTTGTGAGTGCTGCCGTTTATTGCTGTTGTGCTGTGTGCTGTTGTGGTAGTTTCTAACTGTGGATAAATTTGTAACAATAAAGAAGAGGAAAACCGATATTGATTCGACCACTAGCGTTTAATAAGTTAAAAATATGTACGCACTTTTATCATAACCTAATTACCTATCTACAGCAGTTTAATGTTAGCACTGGAGTCGTTGTTTGGAGACTGGTAGGACTTTCGGGTTGCTGTATTTCAGTATTTCACAAGGCGGCGGAGCGGTGAACATCACTATAAATAGTTTTATATTAAAATCAGGTCACAAAAATACCCCTGAATTTGCTGTGTCATCCAAAAATCGCGTCGATAAACAAAACTATAGCCGAAATGGCGATGGTTGCATTTCGTTAGAAAAATTGCTCAAAATTCTACTATTAGTAGCCCAAATGGCAAAACCAGATCCGATGTGCAACGGTAGGGAAGCGTTTATGGAGAGCGGAATGAGTATGTGATGACACATTTTATAATTAGTTCCTTTCTAAAAGTGTTTTTCAGCGGGCTATTTGAATTCGCCCAACTCGACTACACCCTGCACCCCTAACCACCTTCCTCCCCTTCCGGAATCTATTTACAGTCTTGTAATACTACAACAACTGAAGCGTTTTAAAATGTTCTCCGATTTTCTTCAAACTGTAATGTTGTTAATTTGTAGAAACAATTATATAAAAAAGTAACTTATTCACTACTTTCGTTACAGAACATATCTTGATTTGAGAGTAGTTGTTCACCTCATGGGCAGACAGTATTTTATTTTAAAGATAGTTTGTGTAAGATTTAGACAATATGCGTAGTTCAGCGATATTTACGTCGGAAGGCGGCTAGATATTTCACTACAAGAGAGATGTTCTGCTTGAAATGTCTTACTCGTACTGTCCTTGGAATAGTGAGTCCAGCTGTCACAGCTCCCACTTATTTGTAAACGTCTATAAGCGACAACGTATGTTGTAAATCGCAAAGAGTTCATCAGCAACCATGACTGTATAACTGTATTATCAAGGCTAAGTACAAACTGCTTTATGAGGTCGCGTGAATCATGATCCCAAGTTCCCAAAACTATAACTTATATATTTAAGTATTCTGATTTTTTCACGGATAAATTTGGTTTCTACGGTTTCAAGTTGACTGTTGAAATAATACTTCAAAAAGAAGTTCTTGATCATTTAAGGAATCTGAAGAATTTTAATGAAATGAAAGATACTTTAATAACCCTTCCGGTTCCCTGATGGAGAGAAGGCTTTTTACACAAACAGTGGGAATGTACTTAATTCATACATCTTCGCAGCAGCCATTCGCCTCTGTCATCTACGGAACATGGTGCACCACAGTTTCCTCGGCACTGCTTTTGGACAGCGCCACTTGGAATGCACAGTATACCTTAACCACGGTGATGACATTTGAACAGTTTATAAACTTAGCCGTTTCGGAAATGATTCCAAGCCTGCACCGAAAGCCAATGATCATGCACTTTTGGACGTTAGATAAATCGCTGTCATTCCTCATTAGGACAACGACTGGACTGTTTTTCGTTGACACCCTCTATATATCCTCCACTGCAAGTGCTGCCACCTGCCGCTTGTGAGTGTTTCTGGCCGTTGACGTTGAACATAGGCGGCGGTGGCTGGACCGTGTATATATACTGGCGGAAAAAAAAAAACGGCAGGCCAAGAGGGACTTGAGCGACATAAACGAAAGACGGTAGGCGTTTTTCTACATCTGGAAGATGATGTCTATTCCAGTTTCGCGCCGGTCGATTCAGAGGGCGCTAGTAATGCCTGTACGAGGTAGCAAATCAGGTTTGCTTCAAATATATTGTGTAGCGGTCGTAGGCGTTAGTTATCGTAGACATTGGACATGGTGACGTGATGCTAATCAAGGAGGGCTTTAAGGCGACAAAGACGCCGTTATCAACACCTCACTGAGTTTGAACGGGCTCGTGTAATGGGTCCACGAGAAGCGGGATGTTATTTCTGCGGTGCAGAGGAAGACTTGCAGGAATTTAGCACTGTACATGACTGCAGCAGTGTCCACGAGAATGTATGTTTGCAAGAAGACCGGGCTCCAGTCAGCCACATGGCACTACCGAAGAGGAAGATCATCGTGTTCGGTATATGGCTTTGACGCATCGTACAGCATCTGCAGCAGCAATCTAGGCATCAGTTGGCACCACAGTGACTCAACGAACTGTTACATATCAGCTACTTCAAGGTCAGCTCTGTGTCAGACGCCCTGTACCTTGCATTCCACTGACCAGAGACAACCGCCATTTGCGCCCTTAGTGGTGTCAAGAGAGAGCTCATTGGAGAGCAGAGTGGAGGTCTGTCGTGTTTTCTGATGAAAGTTGGTTCTGCCTCGGTACCAGTTATGGCCGTGTGTTAGTTCGGAGGAGGCCAGTTGATGATAATGATGATGATGATGATGATGATCATGTTTGGTTTGTGGGGCGCTCAACTGTGCGGTTATCAGCACCCGTACAAATCCCAACCTTTGCTCAGTCCAAACTCTTCACTTTCGTGAATGATGATTATATGATGACGACAACACAAACAGCCAGTCGTCTCGAGGCAGGTGAAAATCTCTGACACCGCCGGGAATCGAACCCGGGACCCCGTGCTCGGAGGTCAGTTGAGGACCTGCAACCAACCTTTCTACGTGCTAGACACACTAGAACAACAGTTGAATTATGGTCGGTGGTGCGATTTCGTATAACGGGAGGAGTACTCTCGTGGTTACCCGACGCATCCTGACTGCAACTTTCTACGTCAGTCTTGTGATTTGACCTACTTTGCTGCCATTTACGTACAGAACTCCAGAGGTTGTTTTCCAGCACGATAACGCAAGCTCTTCTATAACCCAACATACTGTACAGAGTGTCGACATGTGTAAAGTCCCCTTTGAACATTTATACAGGACTGTGCTTATACTGACACACAATATTTTGTTAGCGCAACGCAATCTGACTTTCAGAATTCCCTACAAAAGAATGGCCCTGACTAACATTAAACTATACCTTTCACAAATCACAAAATCACTTACCTCACAAAAATCTTCGTTACTCCCACTACTGCAATACAGCAAGCGCCACTACTGCCAGCTAAATAAGAGATTCAAACCATGGAAGGCACTAACTACTGATAGGGATAGTTAGCAAATGAAAAATATTAATAGAGAACAAACAATGTATTTACCTTGATATCATCATATATAAATATAGCAGTTCATGACAAATTTCAAAACTCCGCCATCTCTCTCCCCACATCCACCACTGCTGGCGGCTCACCTCCAACTGCGCAACGCTACGCGCTGTTCACAGCCAGCTGCCTAACACTACAATGGCGAGTATTACAACAATGCAAAGCAGCCACAGGCTGCACACAGCACAGCCAGTGATTTTCATACAGAGGTGGCGTTACCAATAAAAAAACCTAAACAGCCTACTTACATAGCCCCCATGCTCCCCACAAAAAAATTTTACAAATTGGTTTGGGCAGTGGCCAATACAGATTTGAAAAAAATTTTCATAATTACAATAACAAAGAAATCAAATGCACACACTTATTGATACAATGTTGGTCAAAAGCTAAAATTTTCTCACAGTCCATAAAGACAGTCCTGATCATTCATCACATTGCAGTGTTTTTCTCAAAGTCTGAGCAGTAAAAGAAAATGCACATGGAAGTAGTGGATTTCCATGCAGTCTTGAAGAAGTAATGTTGTCCTTCCAATGGAAAGACAGTGCTGACTCTTGGCATGGTGACAGGTAATGGGCCACAACAGAGCAAACCCACAGCGGAGTCAGTCGAAGTTTTGAAGAGTATTGGTGGGTAGGTCATCACAGAGCAGACCCACTGTAGTCCTGGTAGAGATTACAGTATTGGTGGGCCACCAGAGGTGCAGACCCACTGCAGTCCTTGTAGAAATAATGGTATTGATGGATCATCAAAGATGTAGACCCACTGTAGTCCTTGTAGAGATAATGGTACTGGTGGGTCATCAAAGATGCAGACCCACTGTAGTCCTTGTAGAGGTGGCCAGCAGCCATCTGTTGTGACTGTGCAGGTGCATAATCACCATTGAAGAGTCTTGCGGATAATATAGCAAGTCCATAACCACCACTTGTGCACTCACAAAGTTTTTGGAATTGTCCTTAGAACCAGCAATGCTGTTATCCAGTCCCTTGCTGAATTATTAACACATGTGCAAACACTAACAGTCCCTACTTCTCACATATTGTCCATATTCTATGACCAACAGAAATGTGTGCAGTGAAATGTAACTTACAAGTCAATAATATGATGAAGTGGTGTCAATTACAATTGTATAACATAAGAATACAATTACAAAGGTACAAAATACATCATTAAAGAACATAACAATACAGATAACATTTGTAGTAAAACAGGCTTTACAACAGAATAGAAATAAACATATACATCAATGTTACAGGAATTATGAGATAAGTAGATACATAAAAGATCAGAATAAATTTTGAAACATCAATTTCACACATGAGCATTAAAACAAAACAGAATAAATAATGTCTAAGCATATTTACAAGGTAAATAACATATTATTAATGCCAATTATATTTGAGGATAACAGTATTCCTCATCATAGTGAATGTAGAAAAATTCTACAACATAAGTCTTATCAGATAAACATATAAATACAGGAAAAACATAAATACCCAAGGGTACACAAACATATAGCGTAATAATACAAGGAAAGGACAGGGTTTGTTTTACTGCAGTATTTTGCAAACAAAACTTTCTTTACTTCTCGGAGATCTCCCTTCGTTCTTCATTATTTTCAAAAGTCCTATCTATACCTGCTTTCTGTACTTTTCTCGTATAGCCTCTCAGTGCATTTCTTCAAATTCATCGCAACTCATTCACTTATAGGCTACCCTCTCTTAAGCTAACTTAAATCTACTGAGCTCAGATGCTAAACTAAGGAACGAGGCAATGCAGCAGCACAAAACAATTAACACAAACAGCAATGATAAAAAATATAAATGGCATAGCAAGCAGCATAAATTACAACTAATATAAGGCAATGAGCAGCAAACAAGAAAAATAAATCAGTAGTAAAACTGGCTTAACAGAAATTAAAATTCAGTAGCAGTATGCCTGGCAAACAGCAGCAGCAAATAAAAAAAAACTTGTATCTAAACATGACATAGCTCAAGCAGAAAAAATATTACACTAAAAATGGCCATGTCTAATACCTATGTCACATCTTAACACTAGAGTGATGCATCACGAGAACTTACACTAGCAGATAAGTTACCAAATCGTAAAGAAATTATTTATGCAATTCCTGTGAAGGGAAATGTCTATTTATGTGCCCTCGTTTTCTTGGAAGTAGATCATAAATTTCTTATTGACTGGATCTGTAGACATAAAATAACTATATTAGTACATATATTAAATTTTATTTTAACCAATGCTGCAGTGCAGCTAGAAACTAGATATTAAACAAAATGAGCAATCTCTCAACTAGAAAGACAATGGATGTAAAATGTTTCTCATCATTTCATTAGGCATTTTAGTAAATATCATAAATTAAGAGCTCCACAGTGTAATCATATGTTTTCAAGTTCGAGCGTGTCGTATTTGCGATGCTTTCTACAAAGGAATGTCAGAAGCGAGGTTAATGGCCTCTTTTTTTCTCCACCTAATGGCTTTTTCTCCAGGCGGCTGGCCCAGCTGGGCGCCACAATGCATTACATCAAGGTCACTTACCTTTCTTAACGAAATATTTACGACAGCAGTTTCTGCTTCAGTGACAGTCTCATATAAAAATTTCATAGGTCGAGAATTTGAGTTACAAATGTAGAAACAAAATCTTGTAAATATAAAAGTGTCCAAAAAATTTTCGCTGACATTGTGATACATTCACGCATTTACATACATTTCATAATTTTTAAAATACGATTCTTGGTTTCCAACATCCTTCTCCACAAATCAGAGTCCCTAGCCACTACTCATTATTCCTTACCTTATTATACATATACATATTCGTCGACACTTCTTCAATATTTCATCATAAGAAATACGTAGCATAATCAAATTCCTCATTTACGGTAGCATCATCTTATTGATCATAAACATACCTCAACAGCATAATACACATCGTCGTCGTAATAATATCATAACATCTCAGTCAATTCTCAAAATCGTTGTAGCTTCCTCCAATAATTTGAAAACCTATAAAAATATTCTCTGCTCATTTCAGTAGTGTCATCTACCTCAAACGTACTTTAAAATCATGGTCCCATACCACATACATCATTCAAAGGTCTCATAGCATCACAATGGTTCCGAAAAAATACGAACAGTTCACAAAGTACAGACAAAATACAATTTCATAAGTGTGAAGTTACCCAACTGTGAAATTGCGTAAACATCTGTCACTGACGTAGTAAAAAAATGTTTGTTTCTCTGTTAAATAATCAGGTAGCTGTGTAATTCTGTGTTGGAGAAATATGGTACCGATGTGTAAAGTTGTATAAGCAAATACCATATTAGCTAGGGCTTCTTGTGCTTGCCAAACACATGGTACACAAATTAGGCGTGTACCCCCCTGAGGATTAATGTAATTATACCCTCAGGTGTTACAGATTACAGCAATGTAATGAAATATTTCACGGAAAACCCTTGTATCATTGTACTTCAAATATCTTAAAAAAAATAAATGTTTTAAGTGCGAAATTAATCACTCAAATACGTGTACTATAGCGCTAAACTATGCGTCATGTTGTAAGATAACCTCTGTGGAAGTCTCGTAGTTATCGTCCTCCGAAAGCTAAGTTCTGCAGAAGTCAATGTACTTACCTCATGATAAACAAAAGTGAAATGCTTTGTGTATAGATATCGTAGTTATTACGCTTATTGTTGTGATGAAGAAAGTACTGTACTGTAACGTATTGTTGTACCACGAAAAAGGCTGTGTCATTGTTGCTATACCACAAGAGTTACTACTAAAACATGTTTTTCTTTCCAGAAGAATTCAGAAAGCTGTGCAGATATAAAACAGATACACCGCAAAAGCAACATTGTAAATTGTCACTCATTAGTACCGTCGTGATAAAACCGTGTAGTTGTCACATAAACTAACCACTGTGTCGTCTGGTATCTCACAGAAAGCACTTTAATTTCAGAATGTATTTTCAAATAAACCAAAATGTTGCATTAAAATCTCATTAACAGTACTGGTAAATGTTCCAAGCATGTAAGCCTTACAGTCGTTACGTAATCGTGCAACTAACACGCAAGAATGCACACACACAACGACACTGTGACGTCTGTTCACTATAACAATACATTCGTAATTTCTGTTTAAATAAGTTCTCTTGGTTCTTGACTGGATATTTAACTTCAAACATTGTTGCATGGTAACAGTTTCTAAGTCTGACAATGCATACTAGTAGCGTGAAGTGAAAAATTTTATGGCAAAGACAAAGTTAAAAAGCAGATTATCATTCAAGAAACGGTTTTACATGTGAAGTGTGGGGTAATCCTTTACTCTTCATAGTACTCAGAGTTTCAACTTGAACGTAATTATCATGTGGTATACGTCGGTAAAGAATACTGGAATTTTCCTCAAGGTTAGGGTCTATGTTATTTTTCTCGGAGCCAGCGGGCGCACGCGGCTGCCTGCTGTGCGAGTCATTGTCTGTCTCTTTGTTGGCGCGCGCCGTTATTGGGATTAGGAGACCTAACTTCTACAAATTCACTTTGACGAGAAGGCCCTGCTCTGTTTAAATCCCGCCAGTTCTGATGCAATTCATGTCTGTCATTACGAATATATCGTCTGTCGTCATGTCGGTAGTTTACATAGTTTCTTGTTTGTCGGTCAAGTGGTGGAGAATTTCTCCCTGAATCGTAACTGCGCGCTGAACTGTTGCGTCTGAAAGTATTCTGTCTCCCTTGATAATAATAGTTCTGGTTACCATATTGTCTGTTTCTCTGATTGTCTCTGTGATAGTCATTACCGCGGAAAGGTGATCTTTCCCTGTAATTATTATTCTGCCAGCGGTTGTCATAAGGGTGGTGTCTGTTTTGGTCACGAATTGTGTTGTGAGAATAGCCTTGTCGTGTCCATTTATTATTTCTGTCATCACGGAAATGTGGCTGATGTGACCTGTAATTGTTGTTTTCATGTTTTCGCGTTCTGCGATTGTCAGTGTCAATTTCCAGTTCTTGTAACAGTCCCTGAAAAGCTTCAATGTCGTCTTTGCAACGTCCTGCCAAAATAATATGTCGTAAATGTTCAGGTAATTTGATTAAGCAAATGCGGATGATTTCTGAGGGGCTGTATGGGTTTGAAAGATACTGATTCTTATGCAACATGTCTTCAAAATATTTGACAAGACTGGATAATTCAGATTGTTCAAAGTGTTTCATCATCATGATGCTATGTTTTACTCGGTCTTGTGTAGCTTGAGACCAATATGCTGAGAGCAAGGCATGGTAAAATTCTCCTTCACTGTGACAATCGTGAATGACCGATCGCATTCTTACAGCTGGTTCATTCTCTAAGTAGCCACACATAAATTCTAATCTGTGTTCTAATGACCAGTTGGGAGGAAAACAATGAGAGAATTGATGGAGCCATGCTTGTGGATGAATGTCGTTGGCAGAATTCTTAAATGTTTTGAATTTACGTGTAGTAATGAACAGCTTATAGTCAAAATCATCATGTCGGCGAGTCGCATATCGGTCATTGTTAGGTCGTGTCGGCCGTTCCATCTCAAAATTCGGTGCACATTGCCAATTTCTTTCATAACTTCCGAAATGCCCTGTGTTATTATTTTGCGGCTTTTCCGTATTTCTAAGTCCCTCATCCCGTATTGGGGCGCGAGTGTCCTCTGAAATACGTAATTCTTGTATTACCTGTGTCAGCTGATCTTGTACCTCCCGGATTTCTCTTTGGTGTTGATTCAGATTTTGTTTCAGTTTCCTAATTTGTTCGCTCTCTTCTGTGTCATTAAAGACTACCGGTTTTGTGTCATTCAAATTATCATCTACCTTCGTAGATAAATTAGTGAACTGATCCGAAAGTTCGGCTACTTTCTCCGATAGTGTACTTATTTCCTCAGTGTGTTTTTCTGAACCAAGTTTCAGAGTCTCTACTGTGTCCTTTAAGTTTTCCTGAGATTTTGCAAGTTGCGTAACCGAATCGGTAGATGCAACTGAGTCAAATTTAGCTTGCAAGGTCTCATGATTTTCATGAACAATAGTTTGCAGTTATTTTATGGCTGCTTCGTGATTCTGTAATGCATTTTCATGCCGCGAAAAATAGGTTGAAAATGCTCACAAATTTGTGTTTTTACGTCGTTACAGACTTTTTGACATTTCGATTCGATTTTATGTAACTCAGTAGTTAAATCTTCACGTGTTTGTTCAAGTGTGGTGTGAAGATTTTGTTCCATTGCGTCTAACTGTTGCTGTGTTTGTCTCTGGTGTTGTTCCATTGTGTCTAACTTTTGAAGATTTTGTTCCACTGTGTCTAACTTTTTAAGATTTTGTTCCACTGTGTCTAACTTTCGAAGATTTTGTTCCATTGTGTCTAACTTTTGAAGCTTTTGCTGTGTTTGTCCCATTTGTTGTATTAATTGTAATAACAATGGACTGGTGTCTGGAACGTGTTCCTCAGTGCTTTTCGGCAGTGAATTTGCACCGGCAACATTCACATATTGACAAGTGGAAAATGTGTCTTGACTCATTTGAGAAAATGATGAGGACCCAAAACCTGAATCTACAATATTTGCAAAATTGTGTCCTGTCATTCCCGATTCCTGAGGCGAGCTGTTGCCGACCAATCGATCGATAATGCTTCCCTCTTCACTAATTGTTTCACTGTCCACGCCATTGTTTTCCGCCCGCTCCATTTCCCTATGCACAATTACCAAATTACTACTTTGAACATCAGTTAATTCATTACTCGGTGGCGCTAACACACTGCTTTCGTTTTCACTGTCATTTCTCAGTTTACTTTGGAGCCTAGTATTACGTTTTTCACACGCCATTATTGTCACAGTATTTCACACGACAACACAGAAAAACACAATTTGAAGAGCAAAAATAAGAGAACACATTAACATAACACTGAAAATAATATCTAGTTAATTGCGGCTGCGAAATACTTGGTGCAAATCTACATGCATGCCACAACTGTTTTACTGTACAACAATGAAAAACTACAACTACAAAGGAAATTCTCTCTATGATTACGCGCTAGCAATAAACAATAGCTACACTAATTACACAAACTACAAGAAAAAATCAGAATATTCCAGTGAGGTTTCCTAGGGTAAGGGTCGACATATGTAACGTCCCCTTTGAACATTTATACACAACTGTGCTTATACTGACACACAATATTTTGTTAGCGCAACGCAATCTGACTTTCAGAATTCCCTACAAAAGAATGGCCCTGACTAACATTAAACTATACCTTTCACAAATCACAAAATCACTTACCTCACAAAAATCTTCGTTACTCCCACTACTGCAATACAGCAAGCGCCACTACTGCCAGCTAAATAAGAGATTCAAACCATGGAAGGCACTAACTACTGATAGGGATAGTTAGCAAATGAAAAATATTAATAGAGAACAAACAATGTATTTACCTTGATATCATCATATATAAATATAGCAGTTCATGACAAATTTCAAAACTCCGCCATCTCTCTCCCCACATCCACCACTGCTGGCGGTTCACCTCCAACTGCGCAACGCTACGCGCTGTTCACAGCCAGCTGCCTAGCACTACAATGGCGAGTATTACAACAATGCAAAGCAGCCACAGACTGCACACAGCACAGCCAGTGATTTTCATACAGAGGTGGCGTTACCAATAAAAAAAACCTAAACAGCCTACTTACACATGTTACCTTGGCCTACTCTATCACCAGATCTGTCTCCAATGGAGTACATATGGGACATAATCAAACAACTCCAGAGTTATCTACAACCAGCATAAACCGTCCCTGTACCGACTCGCCAAGTGCAACAGCCATGAAACTCCATTCCTACCACGGGTACCTGTACAAAACAGTACAAGTACATTTGCATGCTGGCTTCCATCATTCTGCCGGTTGCACCCTTTATTAATATACCAGGATTTCACATTTGCATTGGCTTATCTCACGCTTACATTAACCTGTGATCTTGCAATATTAATCACTGCACGAATGCATTTCATTACTCCAAGTTGATTATTTTTTGTGATTCCGATTTCTTTCCGTCCGTATATATATACAGGGTGTTCCAAAATTACGACGACAGACTTCGATGGGTTGTAGACGGTGTCTTGACTAACACAATGAGGTGTCCAGAAACGTCATCAAACGACGCTACAGAGCGTCGAAGCTGTAGGTGTCGGCACCTGTATCACATGGTCTTACTAACTTTCAGGATCGATGCAGAAGGATAAATGTTTCAATTTGAGGGATGGCACCCGGAACCTGATTTGAATGAGCCGTAAGTTGTAAGCAAAAATCGTTCTGATACCTCTGAGCGTGGAATAAGTGGATCTGTACTGTTGTTGCTATGACTGTAATGTAGAGGTGGAAGTATGGACCAAAACAAAAAAAAGTCCAGTAAACATGGGCTCTAAAATGCATATCTGAGGAGATATGACCACTTGATCATATTCGCTAATATGAAACTCATCTCCTCTATTGAACCGACGCTCATACCTCTTAACGTATGCATTTTTGAGCCAATGTTTACTAGAATTTTTTCTTGTTTTGCTCAATACTAGCATCTCTGAAAGTTGCCTGTCCTATTCCACTGTCAGACGAATCAGGACGATTTCTGCCTATAACCTTCGACTCGCTCTACCCCGGACCAGGGTTTTTACAGCAAAATGATACATTTATCCCTGTCCATCATCCCAGAAAATCTGTAGCATCATATATATACACTACTGGAAATTGAAATAAGAACACCGTGAATTCATTGTCCCAGGAAGGGGAAACTTTATTGACACATTCCTGGGGTCAGATACATCACATGATCACACTGACAGAACCACAGGCACATAGACACAGGCAACAGAGCATGCACAATGTCGGCACTAGTACAGTGTATATCCACCTTTCGCAGCAATGCAGGCTGCTATTCTCCCATGGAGACGATCGTAGAGATGCTGGATGTAGTCCTGTGGAACGGCTTGCCATGCCATTTCCACCTGGCGCCTCAGTTGGACCAGCGTTCGTGCTGGACGTGCAGACCGCGTGAGACGACGCTTCATCCAGTCCCAAACATGCTCAATGGGGACAGATCCGGAGATCTTGCTGGCCAGGGTAGTTGACTTACACCTTCTAGAGCACGTTGGGTGGCACGGGATACATGCGGACGTGCATTGTCCTGTTGGAACAGCAAGTTCCCTTGCCGGTCTAGGAATGGTAGAACGATGGGTTCGATGACGGTTTGGATGTACCGTGCACTATTCAGTGTCCCCTCGACGATCACCAGTGGTGTACGGCCAGTGTAGGAGATCGCTCCCCACACCATGATGCCGGGTGTTGGCCCTGTGTGCCTCGGTCGTATGCAGTCCTGATTGTGGCGCTCACCTGCACGGCGCCAAACACGCATACGACCATCATTGGCACCAAGGCAGAAGCGACTCTCATCGCTGAAGACGACACGTCTCCATTCGTCCCTCCATTCACGCCTGTCGCGACACCACTGGAGGCGGGCTGCACGATGTTGGGGCGTGAGCGGAAGACGGCCTAACGGTGTGCGGGACCGTAGCCCAGCTTCATGGAGACGGTTGCGAATGGTCCTCGCCGATACCCCAGGAGCAACAGTGTCCCTAATTTGCTGGGAAGTGGCGGTGCGGTCCCCTACGGCACTGCGTAGGATCCTACGGTCTTGGCGTGCATCCGTGAGTCGCTGCGGTCCGGTCCCAGGTCGACGGGCACGTGCACCTTCCGCCGACCACTGGCGACAACATCGATGTACTGTGGAGACCTCACGCCCCACGTGTTGAGCAATTCGGCAGTACGTCCACCCGGCCTCCCGCATGCCCACTATACGCCCTCGCTCGAAGTCCGTCAACTGCACATACGGTTTACGTCCACGCTGTCGCGGCATGCTACCAGTGTTAAAGACTGCGATGGAGCTCCGTATGCCACGGCAAACTGGCTGACACTGACGGCGGCGGTGCACAAATGCTGAGCAGCTAGCGCCATTCGACGGCCAACACCGCGGTTCCTGGTGTGTCCGCTGTGCCGTGCGTGTGATCATTGCTTGTACAGCCCTCTCGCAGTGTCCGGAGCAAGTATGGTGGGTCTGACACATCGGTGTCAATGTGTTCTGTTTTCCATTTCCAGGAGTGTATATATATATATATATATATATATATATATATATATATATATATATATAATGGTTCAAATGGCTCTGAGCACTATGCGACTTAACTTCTAAGGTCATCAGTCGCCTAGAACTTAGAACTAATTAAACCTAACTAACCTAAGGACATCACACACATCCATGCCCGAGGCAGGATTCGAACCTGCGACCGCAGCGGTCGCGCGGTTCCAGACTGTAGCGCCTTTAACCGCTTGGCCACCACGGCCGGATATATATATATATATATATATATATATATATATATATATATATATATATAACCTGGTTCTTAACTCTCTGTCTTGCCATTATATAATCTATCTGAAACCTTCCAGTGTCTCCAGGCCTCTTCCACGTATACAACCTTATTTCCTGATTCTTAATCCAAGTGTTAGGTATGATTGAGTTGTTCTCTGCCGTTCGCAGTACCAGCACAGCAAGGCCGTTCTGGTTCATATTACAAAGCCAGATTAGTCAATCACCCAGCCTGTTGTCCCTGCAGCTACTGAAAAGGCTCTCAACAGATACCCTTCCGTTGTGATTGCACCTACGGTACGGCTATCTGTATCGCTGAGGCACGCAAGCCTCCCCAACAACGGCAATTTACATGGTTCATGATATATATATATATATATATATATATATATATATATATATATATATATATATTATTATTATTATTATTAGCGAATGTCCCCATGGGAGAACGATAAGCAGGTGATTAACATTTCTTAATGTTCTTCTTATTTTCCCAGTATTTCTTCATTGCCTCCCCAAAGGCCTTCTTCCTTTCTTCGGTCCACTTTGGTCGGAAAGGTTTAGATTCCGTCTCTGGAGTAAACTTCCACTTGTCGATTTTTCTTCTGAATGTATCCCGGTCTGATGTGTTTGTTATGTCAATTTTTGCCTTTTTCAAATCCTTCTTAACTTCAGTTACCCAGGGTATTGTTGCCTTAAGTGATGTCATATAGTCCAATAGACGTTTAGTTAACCTGTTTCCAGGTAATCTGTCTATATGTCCATAAAACTTCATCCGCCTCTTCCTGATATCTGCCTCGATGTTTGATATTTTTTCGGTTGCCTCGGTAGTCTGCAGCCTGTATCCATCTTGTGTGTATCGTGGTCCTAGGATTTTTCTAATAATTTTTCTCTCTACTTTCTTAATTTCGTGTAAATCTAATTTTCTATTCAGGGAGAGTGTTTCACTTGCATATGTGACTGTTGGTTTGATGACTGTGTTGTAGTGTCTGATTTTAGTGCCTTTTGATAGACATTTCTTGTTATATATATTTTGAATAAGTCCGAATGCTTTCTTGATTTTCTGTAATCGGTTTTTTTGTGCTATTTTCTCAAGTCCTGTTGGTTCAATAACTTCACCGAGATACTTAAAGTGCTTGACTCTAGTTATTTCACCATACTTTGTTTTTAGTTTCGAAATATCTAATTTTGAGCAGATGAATTCTGTCTTCTCAAAGGAGATTTGCAAGCCAACCTTCTCAGCACATTCTTTAAGTGTCTCAATTTGTTTTACTGCTGTTTCTTCACTGTCAGTTATAATTGCCAAGTCATCTGCAAACGCTAAATAAGGGATGTTCAATTTTCCTTTACCTCTTCCTAGTTCAATTGGCTTCCACAAGCTTCGTTTCCTTAGTGTTACTTCCCACTCTTTCATAACTTTGTCCAAAACTATATTGAATAATAGTGGTGAGATCCCATCTCCTTGTCTTACTCCTGTTTTAATTGAGAATGGTTCCGAAATTTCCCCTCTGAATTTAATTTTTGATTTGGTTTCTGTTAGTGTTTGTTCAATTAGTTTTCGGGTTTTAGTGTCTAGGCCTCGTTCTTCGAGAATGTGACATAGAGACTGTCTGTCTATGGAATCGTATGCCTTTTTGAAATCAACGAATGTGCAGATTATTGGTTTTGACCTGATTGCTTTAATCTTTAAAATAGTTTTAAGGTTGAATATCTGTTCCGGGCATGATCTATTAGGACGAAAGCCTGCTTGGTAATCTGAAATTGTATGTTCTAGTTGTTCTTGTGCCCTCTTTAGGAGACATGCAGATAGAATTTTGTAGGTAACTGGTAAAAGTGAAATGCCTCTGTAGTTGTTTACGTCTGATCTCTCTCCCTTTTTGTGCAATGGGTGAATTAGTGCACACTTCCACTCCTCTGGGATATTTTCTGTCTGCCAAATTTCTTGGATGATGCTAGTGATCTCTTTTAACGAATTTGGACCAAGGTTTTTCAGTAGTTCAGCTACAATTCCATCTTCTCCCGATGATTTATTATTTTTGAGTTTTCTAATGTGATTATAAATTTCTTCTTGAGATGGTGGTAGTGAAGTCTCATTCGTGTGTTCTGGTTGTAATCTGGGGAATCTTGTACTTGGTTGTGGGCAATTTAGGAGTTGTGAGAAATATTTAGCTAGTTCTTGGCAATTTTCTTTGTTAGTTAGTGCCAATTTTCCATTCTGTTTCCGGAAGCAGAGATTTTGTGGAGTGTATCCTTTGATTTGATTTGCGAATATTTTATAAAAATCTTGAGTGTTGTGGTTCTTAAAGTTTTCTTCAATTGTGTTTAGCTGTTCATTAAGGTATTTTCTTTTAGTTTGTCTAAGTATTTTAGCTGTTTGTTTTCTCACTTTGAAAAATGTTTGTTGTGTGGTTTCTGATCTGTCACAATTGTAATTTAAAAAGGCTTGTTGTCTCTCTTCTAATGCGTTATCACAATTCGAATTCCACCATGGATGCTTGGATATTTTCTTTAACGGAATCAAATCTCTTGCTTTCTGTATAATTTTCGTTCGGAAATCTTTCCAGTTGTTTGTTGGTTGTTTATCCCATGCTTCTGTAATTTCTGATTCCTTGATATTTTTCAAGTCAAATTTGGGAATTAGTGGTGATTTCCTTTGGCGTTTCCTTTTTGGAGTGAATTTAATTTTAACTCTGGTAAGGTAGTGGTCAGAATCTATATTTGCCCCTCTGCGGACTTGAACGTCGTGTATTTCTTTCTGGAAGTCATAGGAGATCGCAACATGGTCTATTTGAAATTCACCAAGCTGAAGGTTTGGTGATCTCCATGTTTTTTGTTTCTTGGGGTCTTTTCGAAGTGATGTTGTCACGATTTTTAGGTTGTTTTGCTGACATAACTCGATGAGTCTCATGCCGTTCTTGTTTGTGAATTTGTGTGCAGGGTAATTACCGACTGTTTTTTTATATTTCCTCTCTTTGCCAATTTGCGCGTTGAAATCCCCTAGAAGAATTTTTACATCCTCCTCTGGAATTTTGGACATTTCAGTTTCGAGTTTTTCCCAAAATTTTTCTGTCTTCTCCGGTTCTTTTTTGTTGGCAATGTTGGTAGGTGCATGAACATTAATAAATGTATATATTTTGTTGGTGTGCTTGATTCGCATGGTCATTAGTCTGTTACTGATTTGATTTATGTCTATAACAGAGTCAAGGGTGTCCTTATTTACAATAAAAGCCATGCCAAATATTGCAGCTCCTTTGCCAATTTTCTTGTCTGTTTTACTTTTAAAGATACGGTAATTGTTGTAGTCTATTGTTTCTGAATCAGTGAATCTGGTCTCTTGGAGAGCAAGGATTTGAATTTTCTGTTTGTTGAGTTCTGTTGTAAGATTATGAAGTTTGCCTGTCTGAATTAGTGTCTGAATGTTAAAAGTGCCAATAAATGTATGGGACTTTCGTGGACATTTACTAGAGAACTCCGACTTTCTCTGTCGTACGAGCCCAAGCTCCCCAGAATCCGATAGCTTGGTTGTCGCCACAGGGCGAGTGGATTGGCCACCTGGGGTAATATTAATTTTACTTGTACGAATCATACTGCTTGTAATTAAGTTCCAGCTAATGCTGGGTAGTTAGAACCAGGGATTGTTAGTTCCTGGAGCTTGGTGTTCAGCCGCACCTCACATGGTGAACAGACGCTGGCCAGAGTACCGGTGGTTGCCACACAGACGTGTCTGGGCTTTTCAGTATGCTTTATCTTGTTGATAATGCTTGCCTCTTCCGCCAGTTCCGCCGTACCGATGATCTTCATCTCCGTCTTCACTACCGTTGAGGTCTTCGCCGTATCCCTGGCAAGGGACCCTCACAAGGTACTATCACCCGGGCCAGGTGAACCAAGGTTTTTTTACGAGGTGTTACTCCTCCCCCTCCTCCTTTTACAACCGGGCTTGGGACCGGCTTAGGCGGAGTTATATATATATATATATATATATATATATATATATATATATATATATATATATATATATATATATATATATATATAATGACCCCTTATGGAATTGGAGCTCTTCCACATTAAACTGTCTATTCCAATTGTCTTGTCCTTATTCACACTCACAATGCGGTTTCGCTGGTAGTCTTCTTCCACAGAGAAACAATGGTTAGACTTTAGGTAATATCAAATGTGCAGTTTGCTAATAGTTTGAGTAAGTAAAGTGGACTTCTCCGTGATGCGTTTGTAACAGAATTAGTATTACAATGTCGTTTTACAGCTTAGGTTCTGACACAAAGCACCCAGCACATGGCACTTCAAACATAATAAACAAACAAAGGAATAGAACACATCCAATTTCACACTCATGTCAATACGAACACACACTGCACTACATTTGAAATAGATAACTGATATTAAGCCATTTACTAAAGTGCAATGTAGTGGCCAGTTACCTCTAAGGTTCACTATAGTTTTTGATAAGTGCCATGCAACCTAATTTTTGTGAGTTTTAACCAATCACTACGTGAAGAACTTCTGAAATGTCCGTGTACTTGTTAACTGCACAACTAACAATGGTTCACTCCAGTAATATAGCTCAGAGAAAGAACTACTGGCTCTGGATGAAATATTCCTCAATAACAGAAAAACACATCAGAAATTAATTTCGAATAACTGTATTGTTCTTGAAAAAGTGCACGAATTTACTGAGTGGTCGGTTCACAGTCTAAATGGGGCCAACCTGAAACATAATAATATACAGCACATTGTGGATTCTTGGTAAGATGTCAACGTTTACAGCTTCATGAATATGCCAATTCAGCTTTAATTAAACTCACATATAATCTTTTGAATTGGATCACTCAGTCGAAATGTGGAACAGGGAAAATCATCCACAAGAATCTTCATGTTTAGCGGCATAATGACTGCTCCATTAAATTTCGGGCGTGCAGCCGCATAAATTCCACTTCTCCTTCTGATATTTCGGCTGTGTATCGTTCAGCCATTTTATCAGTGAGCGGAATGACTCAGTCGACTATCTCTGAAGATGGGTGAGCGATAGACGGCTCAAATGCCAGAACAAGCAGTGAAATTCAAGCGGCTCCACACCCAAAGTTTAATGGATCAAAATCATCCATGTCCATTCGGTACTAAAACTCATCACCAACCTCTTTCTGTCCTGTGCTACTTCGAGCACAAAGCGCAGTTAACGCCGAAGAGGTTAACCCACCACTTCCAAAAATATTCTTTTTTCTCAATGTATTTGAACATGGATACTCTCACTATGTTTCAGCATTGTTGTTACAAATGACTGGAAACATATAAATACAGTAAATAAAATGTAAAGTTTGACAGTTTGTGAAAATTACAGTGCATTTAAAATTAGTTGTGACTTCTGACGTTTCCCTCATCAGAGTGGACGTGATGCCGTTGCCTATACAGGGTGGTCCCGAATTCATGGTACAAACTTTAATGGTAGGTACAGGACATTGTAACAAGGATTTATTGTATAGGAATGTATAGTCGCAGGTGACGCGGTGAGGCGTAAACAGGGGAAAGAGAAATGGAGTGATCGGTTGGTGTCACTGCCGGTAGAGGGCAGTAGATGAACATGATGTATCGCAGTAGGGACAAGCGCCATTCACAATTGTGCTGCCGTAGACGATGGGTGACTTTACGTATGCAGAAAAAGCAGACATGCATTACATGTACGGCCGTGCAAATGGTAACGCCAGAGCTGCGTTACGAATGTATCGCGCGGAGTATCCTAATCGACGAATGCCGGATCATAGAATTTTTCAACGGTTACATCGTCAACTTTGTGAAACAGGTACGTTCGACGTCAACAGACATGACGCTGGTCGATTAAGAGCTGTACGCACTCCACGACTGGAAGAACGCATCTTGAACATAGTGGCTGATAGACCCGAGTCAAGCACAAGAACTGTTGCGCGTGACGTACATGTGAGTCATCAGACTGTATGCAGAGTGTTAAATGAAAATCGCTTACACCCCTTCCATTTTCAAAAAGTACAAGCATTGAATCCGGCAGATTATCCTCTTCGCGTGAACTTCTGCCAGTGGTTGTTGCAGCAATGTGCGTTGCAGCCGGATTTCGTAGGTCATGTGCTATTTACAGATGAAGCGACATTTTCACGCGAGGGTGTCTTTAATGCGCACAATTCCCATGTGTGGGCAACAGATAATCCACATGCAACGCGTCCACATGCGTATCAACAACGTTTCGGTATTAATGTGTGGGCTGGTATTGTGAACGACTTTTTGATTGGGCCATACTTACTACCCACGCGACTCTGTGGCGAAAGCTATCTTATTTTTCTGCAAGAAGTGTTACCAGAACTGCTGCAAGATGTTCCACTCGCCATTCGTAACCGCATGTGGTTTCAGCACGATGGAGCGCCAGCACACTTCAGCACTGCTGTACGGAATTACCTGAATGCCACGTTTGGTGCTAGATGGATTGGGCGTGGTGGACCAGTCCCTTGGCCACCCCGATCTCCTGATTTCTCTTGCCTCGATTACTTTTTATGGGGACATCTTAAGAGCCTTGTTTATGAGACTCCAGTTGACTCAGATGAGGATCTCGTTGCTCGCATATCTGTAGCTGCTGCAGGTGTGCGTGAAATACCAGGCATCTTTGAACGTGTACGCCAATCGCTGCACCGACGCTGTCAAGCATGTATCGCTCATGGTGGACGCAATTTTGAACACTTACTGTAAACATGACACTTGTCAACAACGATTTCAATAAAATCTTTCGTTTTCCTTTCGGCCGTTATTTCCCCTGTTTACGCCTCACCGCGTCACCTGGGACTATACATTCCTATACAATATATCCTTGTTACAATGTCCTGCACCTACCATTAAAGTTTGTACCATGAATTCGGGACCACCCTGTATAACACCAACAAATGACTCTGAGCACTATGGGACTTAACATCTGAGGTCATCAGTCCCCTAGAACTTAGAACTACTTAAAGCTAACTAACCTTAGGACATCACACACATCCATGCCAGAGGCAGGATTCGAACCTGCGACCGTAGCAGTCGCGCGGTTCTGGACTGAAGCGCCTAGAACCGCCTGGCCACCGCGGCCGGCCGATAACACCAACACCTGGGACACCAACGGCGATCCAGATTTCCATACCACGCCACCAGCGATTCGATTGGTAAACCGACCGTGCTGCCAGCTGCATATACTTTCGTCAAGTCTCGTTGTAAAGTGGTATTTTCTGGTGTTCAAGTGCTCTGCAGTCGTCAGACACTGTGAACATGTGTTTTGTGTTGGCGTTGTATTAATAACAACAGTGCAGCACGTCTGCACACGAGATTCACAATAAAAGAGGCAGTCCAAGAACACGTTAATTGGCAGTGAAGATAACGTTCTGCTGCAAAGTATTCCTCAGAATTCGTCATTAATACCTTCACTGCGCCATATCAATCTGTTGTGATGTACAGAGCGCCAAGAATGCAGTGGAGGAAAAATGGTATTTTCTTCTGGGTACAAAGAAATGTTCCTTTGGATGTAGGTGAACCTAGTATGCATAAAGCGGAGGTAATGGAACTTGTAGTGCTGTACAAATCAAAGACTTCTCATAACCAGGTCTACGATCTAGCTAATGCTGAAAAGCATAGTTTAATCAGACTTCCTCCTTATCATGGTCATTTAAATCCTATTGTGAATATATGGCCCTAGGTTGAAAGTAATGTAGCAAAAAGCAAGAAGTAGTATACGCGGAGGACTTTGGAATGATGACAAAAGGAGCTGTTCAAATGTTACATCACAGGCTGGCCTCGAATTGTCAGTCATATCAAGAAGGTAGTTGAGGAGGTATGGATTCATGAAGGACTGTCATGAGTTTTGAGCAAGACGTAACGTCGCCAGTTGCCATACTAAAATCTGCTTCTTTCGCTAAAACACAGTAAAGTTTACAAGTATTCATCTCACTAGGATTTTAAAGCACTTGAAATTGCGACAGAGTCCTTAAACAGTGCATTATTAAACAAGTAAGTGAAGGCTAGACAGGTCAACATTTTATGAAAATGTCCATTTTCAGAATAAAAACATACGCTTAACTTTTTCACTTATCTTGTTGTAAAAACTCACAGCAATTCTTATTTCACCAGCTATCGATTGTCCTTAGAAAATACATCATTTCAGTCGCTTTAAGATAGGCAGATATGAAAATTTCGAGTATGAATCATATGGCATAATGCTCTCCTCTTTGCGAGCTGTCATTTGCCAAAATCTTTTTTCCATAACTCAGACCATTTATTAGATATGAGGGATCTATGAATATTTCATTATGGCTTTTTCACAGGCGCGTGCGTTGTTGACGGAGCACTTTACATGCATTCCATCTTGTCGAGATTGGATACAGGTAGCAATAACCTTCCAGGTTTCAAGTATAATTCAATATGATATTTACGTTTCATATACAGCAACATATGACCTAACACGCACCAAATGCCAAATCGTAGTCAACTCAGTTTTTCAGTGCATACTTTAAGAATTTCTTGGAGTAGTTTACCTAATACCGAAATATCACATTAACCAGGACCATTTAACGAACTGATAGGCAGTTCATCATGAAGCTGACGAATTAAGCTATAAGATGTACTACAATCACGAGGATATTACAGGAATAAATTCTTTAAAATATATTTTAGTGTCTGCTAGTATAAGCGTAGGCATATCAAACTCTCCACCAGCTGTTTGCTCGAGGCAGGATTCGAACCGGCGCCCGTAGCGGTCGCGCGGTTCCAGACTGTAGCGCCTAGAACCGCTCGGCCACTCCGGCTGTCACTTTGTTACAACATAAGCATGGTTTGTATTTACAGTAAGCTACTTAAAACAATGATATGTGTTAATAGAAGTTGTCAGCTGGAATTGGTTTGTATTTTCTTTCTCTTTTTTCATTAAAGCTTCTTGTGTAGCTTTTTCTACGATGACTCGTTTGCTGAACTTCTTAGTGAAGTGACCAACAGTAGTCCCGCATCATGTTCGTGTTCCAGCGGCCTTGGGAGCGTTTTTCCATTGGATGTATCAATAAACAGCCTCCGGTCTTCCTTTTTGTATTCAACACCAATCTAATTCATCAGACTGGGAATGTCTGACCAGTACATTAAATCACCTTCTTCTTGAAAGAACTTGGAAAATTACAGCTCTCTCTTTCTGTACATGTGTAATCTGCCAATAAGTTCTTTTCTTTTAATCTAGAGCCAAGCAATTCAGCTTTTTCTTTCGTTAAGCCCAGATCCCTAACCAAATCGTTAAGCTCGTTCTGAGTAAACAATTTGGGCTCTAGACTTTCTGTATGACAATGTATTTCATTATCATCTAGTTCATCTAAATCAGGTAGTACATCAGAAAATAATTCTGTTGGGATAGAATTTAAATCATCTGGTGGTTCAGGAACTGGGAAATCTGCCCCTTTCACACCATTCCCTACTGGTCGGATGGTGGACGGAAGGTTAAGGCAGCTTATTATCTTCTTGTTTTTCGAATTATGACCAGTAATATCAACACTGCAAAAGTAGCAATCATCAAAATGATTTCGTGGCTCCCTCCATATCATAGGAACAGCAAATCAAAAGGCTTTTTTCTCGTTTTGGACCATTTTGTCAGATCTTCAAAACACACATAACATACCTTATGCGGCGCACAAGATTTATCTTGATCACCAAGTTTAGATCCAAAGTATGCTAGATAAACCTTTTTCAAAAAGTCTGCAATGTTTCTTAGGTGTTTTTTAAACACAGATTCACCACAAATATAACAAAAACTGTCAGAAGAGTTTTTCCAACCACGATTAGACATTGTACTGAGCACATGTACAGGAAACGGGGAAGAGAGGTTAGGTAGACAGTAAACAAAACACCATCTGTTAACACAAAAATAGAATCGACCTTTTTCCAGGAAATGTTTTTCAGCAGTGCTACCAACGTCATCTACATTCATTACATCTCCTTTTTAAATTATTTTAACTATATAAAAGCTCTTACATTCTTTAAAAATTGCTTAATTTAATAAATTTAACAGTAAAGTGTGCAATGGTGAGTGATACAGTTTTTTAAGTATCATATTTGGATTTCCCACTCTAACAAACATAAGAATAAGGTATTTTTAGCAAAAAAGTTTTCCATCGTTGGCCTGTGTAATCTGATACAGTCACTAGAACAATGGTGAATATTTTAATCTCGTAAACAAAAGAAGTGGAATAGTTTTGCTGCAAACTGCGTGTATATGTTCTTCTTCTGTATAGCATTAAAAATATTGGTCCAGAAAACCGAGTAATTGTGAAGTGTACTGCAAATAGTAAGCACAACAATAAACTTAACTTTCCCCAGACTGAAGTGTTACTCGTATTATAGCGTTCCTTAGTAGCAATGTAATTAATTTCGACTAATACAGTTTTAGGAAAGCTATAACTTCTTTCGCGAGAAGCTGAACCAATTCCACACAAGGAGGGAAGATTTTTTAAAAGCAAAAGAAACAGTTATAACGAAGAGTAAACAACAGTCTCTATTTTATTTCATGGAATAAACAAGAACGTGCACTGTGCGCTCAATCTGGTGATGGCGATCCTCACATTATTAATTTCATAATCAGCAACGTATCCTACACTGATCGCTTAATTCTACTGGCTGCCGCCTCCGAGTTCCAGATCTTATCTTATTCAGCGATATCTTATCTGAGGTAAACCGCATAAGAGTGTAGCAGGCACGGCAGAAATACCTGTCACATGGAGCGCGTGACAAGGGAACGATGTGAGTATGAAGTATTAATTACAGCACTGCCACACTCGCAGCATTTCATTTTTCATCCATTTATCGTGTTTCGCAGGTACTTGTACCATTAAAATTTAAGAGTGACGAATGCAGAGCTGTCAGAGAATACATGAGTGAACATTCATTTCCTACTACTTCTGCTTTCTGTGGCATCAGTATTGCTAATCTGATTATGTGATGTTAATCAAAGTTGACAGCCTTAGTCCCTTACTCTGTTTCTACACGGTTTGACTAAAAACGCATTCTTGCTTCCTTGGAACGTCAACTGTTTTGAAATAGGAGGATACTTTCGCAGTTATGCTCCTTAGTTACGATTAACCGTCTTAACCACCTCTATATATTTATGGCTATCCCCGTATGCACTGCATCAATGTAGTTTTTCGAACAGTATTTCCCGCGGTATTAGTGGAGATCAGAAACCGCAGGATCGGGATATTCAGAAAAAACACGTGACTAAGAATACTCTTCTAATACGTTATTAATTACTGCGTTGTCATAATTGCTTACATTACTGGTGTCGGGAGACTTGTGAACAGTTTTTACATCAGACAAGCCGGTCGCGGTAGGCAGTCAGACATGCAATACTACATCTGCTCCTAACCGTGCTGGCCGGCCGATGTGGCCGAGCGGTTCTAGGCTCTTCAGTCTGGAACCGCGCGACCGCTACGGTCGCAGCTTCGAATCCTGCCTCTGGCATGACTGTGTGTGATGTCCTTATGTTATTTAGGTTTAAGTAGTTCTAACTTCTAGGGGACTGATGACCTCAGCAGTTAAGTCCCATAGCGCTCAGAGCCATTTGAACCATCTGAACTCCCTTCCTTCCACTTATGGTCAGAGCAGGTGGACACAGGTTCACAATACATTTTACCTGAACTAGGCGACAGTCCGTCGCGAAGGTGACCAATTGTCGGAAAGTGGGTGGAGGAAGCCATTTAAGAGAGAGACTTCTATAATCTGAACTTTCGTGCAACGTGTGGGAAGGTCATAAAACTCCGAGGAATCTCATGTTAGAAGCTGGGACAATACGGACAGAGCGGCGGGCGCACGTGTTTAGTGGACTTCCTCTGACGCCAGGAGGTCGCTAGGTTCTTTTAGCGAGAGGCGACTGTCTGGAAAGGTGAACAGCCTTCTTTCAAAAATCGAAAATGGGCGGCCTGGAAAGATTAGATCTCTCCATAAATTAGAGACTGTGCTCCCACCTTGGTAGACGCTCTTTCCTGAAATATGGGTATGCTTACTGTCAGAACGACGCCTATCTATTCTAAAATACTTTTTTATTCAGGCAAGAGAGATTCTGAGGCGCTTATTGGTTCCTCTCAGGATATACAAAGCAGAGGCTTGCTCCTCCAGCGTGGGAGCCCCATTGCTATACATGGATTTGGCTATCAGGCCAACATAACAATCAAGAGGGGAGACAGGATAGTTTGATTGGTTTGCACAATGTGGAGCCTGTTTCGTTTTTGTTAATTCGGCCCCTGTACCGAGGCTTGGTGGGAAGTGGTTGTGATTCTTTGCCTTCTTTGTCTTCTGGTCATCCTCTGGTGGAGAACTTCAGATCTTTCCCTCGTAGATGAGACTTGTGGCCTGTAACTTGTGGTGGACTTAGAGCCAGTGGCGGGTTCCATCTGAACTGAGAATAGGACGGCATACCGTCTAGGACATATCGTGCGTCATGAGCATGAACTTATTCGTCCTGAGTCGGCCTTCTGACGTTTGACAATTCCAGGACACCATCGTACCTGTGACTCAAATTGGTTTGGCCACACCAGCGAACGGGTGTACCTCACACTGCAAGCTGTCGGGATTTCAGCGCTCTGATAGGGAAGTATCCTGCGTTCTAATAATCAGAACGCCAATCTATGTAATTTGCAAATTATCGTGGATGTGTCAGAACATTATAGCAGTCACAGCGCGCTGCTCCTCGCCCACAGTGCGCCGTTTTCTGCTGCCGCCTGGATCAAGGTGAAAGAGTAAGGTACTGCTGCACCGGTGTATGATTGTTAAACGATATTCACAGCCCCCTGTTTCTGGTGAACCACACTTTCTGGGGTACTTTGTTGTAGTTGATTCCATTTTAATGGAAGTGGGCGTCAGACTGCGTTATAAAAAGGATTAATTCGGGGAGAATTTGTTCAGCTTCAAACCCAATGAATGGTTTACCGATCAAGCATCAACCCTTTTCTGATTTGTGCTTGTTATTTTTTTTGTAAGATTTATCAGCTTGGTGTAGTTATGAAAGGATTAATAAAAACGGTCATTATTTTTTGTAAAATCAAATATGCCAATGCTATCATTCATACTCCCTCAACTACTGATTGTTTTTATTCCATTTTGGTGGTACATGGGTACACCAGCAATTCAAGGTTTAATCTTATTAAATTAGTTAATTTGATTATTAATTTGAGTTCAGAAAGTGATCGCATACATAGGTAACAAAAGTGCCATGAGTAAATTCACGAATTTCATATGTAAAAGTTAAGGGTGTAGATGACTATTTGAAGGTTATTGAGAAGACGATACTCTGTGTAATTTAGCATCACTCGGACATATATTTGTGATAAAAGCAAGCGATGGCTTGCAGCTTAGCCCCCGTAAAATACATATTTTGCTTCAACATACATGTAAGTCATTTTTTTAATAATGAAAGCTTAGCCTCTGCGATATGTATGCCTAAATTTTCAATTGTAGCCTATTTTTCCCCTTTTCCCGGAATATTTCTCTTAAGTAACTGTGTCAGTTTTTCAGGAATAACAAAATGTATGACAAATTGAATGTATGTCTTCTTTGATCATGTGCTTCATTTTAGTTTTTAATTTAATTTTGAGATATTCGAAGTGATACAGAAGTCTATACCATGCATTATGATATAACAATACTTAGACAGTTTCAGGTTCCATGTATCGTTTGCACTTAAATCGTAATGATGTGGAATTTGTAAATCTGCCTCCATGCTGAAAATTTATTACTTTTTTTGTTTATCAGTTAAAGACAGACAGATATTAGAAATTCCTACCCACCACCATTTATACATTATATTAATAGATACTTTTCTGCGGAGTAGGAGGAGTTGCCAATGTGAAACATTTTCAGTTTAGTTTCAAATTTTAGTTTGCTGTCTGTCAAGCATTTTATATCACAGGGTAAGTGATCAAAACTTTCGGTTGCAGCATTGTGACCCATTGTTTGTATTACTGTCAACCCTAATGCCACGTAATGAATGTTACTGTTTAGAATTATGTACATCATTGTTCCTGTTGAAGTGCAGAGGATTCTTTACATCAAACTCCAAGCGGGAATAACTTTACTGTGAAAAGGTAGATTGCTACTCACACGCCGAACACCAGGCTGGCACGACAAAAAGTGTTCACCTAAGTTTTCGGCCAGAAACCTTCTTCAGAAAGGAAGATCTGTATGCCAGTATCTGAAGCAAGCTTCCCAAATTTGAAAAATCCTCTCCATTTCTTTAGTAGGTCATCCCTATAGCTACAGATTATAAATATCCGAACTTGCGTGATACCGGATTTGTAGTATACCTGTGGTGCGTTTTGTTTTATAGAAAAGACGGCATATATGAGTACACTATTACTGACAGGCTTTACAATTTCTTGAGACTTTTTAATATTCTTGTTAGTCCTATACTTGGTAGTGATGCCTCTAGAGTGACATGAAAAAAAAAAGTGCTTGTGGTTTCTGATTTATTTTTAGTAGTCATTTCTACCAGTTTCAGAAAGAATATGATTACATTTGCGATCACTAACACTGTCTGTCCCAAAGGTGTTTAGCGAAAAAGTGAATCTTGTGTGTCAACAGCATCGGGCTACCCTCGCTATACGGATTGACCGTTGTCAAATCCTGCACTGAAGCACAGAAATACTTTCAATCTTATGAAAATTATAGCACAGAGGTTTTACCTTCTATGACACGAGGACATTGTAACTGAAATGACTCATACCTTTTATTCAACTGCACTCTTGAAATAAATTCACACTTATAATTTATAACGGCTGAGCTCATTTAGTTACCTATTGCGTTTGATATTCATTATTCATATCATACAATAAAAATACTGCCTCTGAATAGAGAGGGAGCGCTTCGTGATATTCGGGCGGCTTCCATAAAAGCACTCAATCATGTGTATTGCTTGTTATTAAACAATGATAATGTGAAATTTCGATATTATAGACTATAACACAAGGGAAAATCCACTAACGATTTCGGCTAGTGTGTTTCTTTTTTCGAGGTTCGTTCGTATACAGAAAGTGTACACCAGTGGCGTACTAATGTTAGCTTCCTACCAATCCTCACTACTGGATTAACGTGGGAAAGATTCGGAGTAGAAAATTTAGCGATGTTCCTAACATTCGTAAATGCAGAAGATGAGAAATCTACACGAGAGCCATAACGCCCCACTCCAACTTTTTTTTAAAAAAAGAAACCTTTGAAGCTTCTGACGTTACACGTTTTTTCAGAAGGAAAAAAATGGTTCAAATGGCTCTGAGCACTATGGGACTTAACATCTATGGTCATCAGGCCCCTAGAACTTAGAACTACTTAAACCTAACTAACCTAAGGACATCACACAACACCCAGTTATCACGAGGCAGAGTAAATCCCTGACCCCGCCGGGAATCGAACCCGGGAACCCGGGCGCGGGAAGCGAGAACGCTACCGCACGACCACGAGTTGCGGACAAAATGCTTTCAGAAAGAATAAATCAAAAGTGTAGAGCATCACAGTTAAATAAATACCACCTGCAACAGAACCTATCAGAGGATGGTATGAAAGTACCCAGTACAGTACATAGATACATGCTTAACACAGCACCAATTGCTTTCCTGTACCGCCTAAAGTTTTCTTCTGTATTAGTTTATTGCTTTCAGTTTTGACCATTTTTATGTATTGCTCCTTGAAAGTCTTTTCTGTCAACGATGCTTATCTTTGGTCAATGATACCCACTTATTTTTGTATTAATTTTACTCTTTCGATAATCCTTATTTGGCTGTGGGAAATGTAGTTTTGTCGTTTGTTTCAAAAAAATTGTTCAAACGGCTCTAAGAACTAAGGGAATTAACATCTGAAGTCATCAGTCTCCCAGACTTAGAACTTATTACATCTCTTTAAAAAAATATAATGTAACTATTTTATGTTGAGGAAACACTCTCCTAGTAAATTTGTTTGTCCTTTGATTTATCGTGATCTGTTACTGATTTTTAGTGAAGCTAGTTTTACGTTTAGCTTTCAAAAAAATACAAAAGAGATATAATAAGCAAAATAATGAATTTCGTAGGTTGCCAATTACGTATTGTATCTGGTTTTACCGAGCGCCAGGCTCCCTACAAATTACTGTAAATGCAATAGCGTAGTGTTACTCAGCTCTGAAATTATTACTATCACAGAAAATAGACAAGTTTTGATAAAATTATTTCACTGGATTACTTCAATTAATCTCACTGAATATTTTTACATAATTTCTTCCGCTCCCGCTATCAGACATTGTGCTGTGAAAAAATATTTTTAAATGTACCGCGTAATGGCGGCTAATTGTTAACAATCAGAGATCACCGTTACTCGCACCGCAGCAGCTGGAAACATGCTAAATAATTTTCATTAAATATTCTTTTCATAAGATAAATGTGGCGTAGGTTCTTGAAATAACACACGGAGATCACTATATACTAATATATTCTTACTAGGACACAGTTTACACGATTAAATATTTGCAATTACGTTACGACAGAAACAAGTGATAGTGCAGTACAATAGCTTGCGTACCTTATTCCAGCTAACACCGGAACGAACAGAACAAAACAGACTAGACAGAAGAATGAACATTCCATTGTGCTTTATACTCTTACAGAGATGATAATACTTCTTTTAATTACTTACACATTATAATCTCATACACTAAAAATAATGTCTTTTCTGCATTTATCGATATATATTGTATATTTTTACAGTTAAATCAATGATAAATCATTGTTTGCAATTCATTTTGAGTCACATACAGTCATTTTTATTTATGTTTCACCTCGATAAGGGTGAACATTGCAAAAGGGACACTACAAACTTCTTAAGTCTAAGTAACCGAAGGACATCGCACACATCCATGCCCGAGGCAGAATTCGAACCTGCGACCGTAGCAGCGGCGCGGTTCCGGGCTGAAGCGCCTAGAACCGCTCGGCCACAATGGCCAGCCAGTCGTTTGTTTCTTAATTGGCCCCTAGACGGTCAATAATACAGGACAATAATATTGTGTAATATTATTGACGTTCTCCCTATGGTGCCCATTGAAACTGTGCAAAAATTGTGTTTCGGAATGTTGGCGATAAAGACGCTGCTGCAGTGGTAATTGCTCTACTTTGTTGGAATCAGTAAGAATGTGGTTGAGAAATTAGGTCAAGAAGCGTCAGAGAGATCACTCAAGAAAACTTATTGAGAGAATTGAGGTTGAACTAATAAATAAGGAAAAGAAAAATCTATCTTATTACTGGAAATGTTTGTCAATATGCATAGGCGTCCCGATAGATAGGCACTTGCATCTCCCTTACCGATACCTCTTCGAATATGGCGTACGAAATTTTTGATTCATTATAAATTTCTTATACACTTCTAGAAGTGATTTTCCATGACTCCACTAAACCTTTCCTTTAGCCAAATGTAGCACCACGTGGCTGATCTCAAACAAAACTATGGCTTTAGCAGCTGCTGTATAGCCGTTTTTTGTTGTTTCAAGAGCGCTACCAAAATAACATACGTGTAACGAATGTTGAGTGGATAACCATCAGTTCTCTGTGATATGTTTTTTGTGTCGCCTATAAAATTTAATTCTTGGGGCATGATACGTCCCAAGACTGACTAAGTCATTTGCATCAAAACTAGAAATTTTAGATTCTTGCACTCCCTCCTCCACCGGGATTAAATTTCAGTGGACCTCAAATTCCCATGATCAAAAAAGGTAATACGAAGCGTGTTATTTAAGTAAGGTCCGTTTTGTTGTATATACTAGCAGTTCTCGCGAATACCGCAACGAGCGCGTGCGTCGTGTACCGGCATGCCTCGGGAACAACTGCGCTCAGTTTCAGGTCTGTAGCTAACCTGTACGGGTCTGTTCTGTGCTTCGAAAATGTTTGACTATCAACTTGCCGCCGCGTGTGAGGTTCGCTCAGTGATACGGTTTTTGTCAGCAACGAACCTGTCTGCTGCAGAAATTCATCGACAGATTTGCGAAGTGTAAGGTGATACTGTTATGAGTGAAAGCAAAGTGCGTAGGTGGGTACGAGAATTCAAAGATGGCCGTGTCAACGCCCATGATGAGGACTGCTCCGGTCGCCCGTCTCTGACTACAGACGATTTGGTGGCTTCAGTTGAAGCGAGGATTCGCGAGAACAGGCGCTTCACAATAACAGGTCTTCTTAACGAATTTCCTGACGTGTCGAGATCAGTGATTTACATTGTTTCTAAACACCCAAATTTTAGGAAACTGTGCTCCCATTGGGTCCCAAAACTCCTAACAGAGGACCATAAAAACCAAAGATTTGGGTGTGCGATGAAGTTCTTGACCCGTTATCACGAGGAAGGTGACGGCTTCTTGAGTCAGATCGCAGCTGCAGACGAAACATGAGTTTCGCTTATCACACCCAAATCGAAGCAACAGAGCATGGAATGGAGACACACACACTCGCCTGTAAAGGTGAATGCCAAACAGACTCTGTCCCAGCGCAAAATCAAGGCGTCGGTGTTTTGGGATAGGCATAGTGTTTTGTTGGTCGACTTCATGCAACGAGGAACCACTATCAATGCAGAAGAATCCGGCCAAACCCTGAGAAAGCTATGCAGAGCGGTTCAAAACGAAAGATGAAGCATGATGACAAAGGGAACTGTCCTTCTCCATGACAATGCAAGACCTCACACTGCAGGCCAGACCCTCGATTTATTGGACAGTTTTGGCTGGGAAGTTTTAGACCACTCACTCTACAGTCCTGATCTTGCGGCGAGCGATTACCGTGTGTTCCTCCACCTTAAACAACAGCTCAGTGGCAACCGTTACAATGATGACGACGGCGTGAAAACGGCAGTGAACTCTTGGTTATTGGAGTGGGCGGCAAGTTTTTATGAAGAGGTTATTTTAAAATTGGTTGAGAGGTATGATACATTTTTTGAACAAACTTGGCAACTATTTCGAAAAACAAAGTGAAGTATGTACTTTCTGAAAATAAATTTACTTTTTTGACATAACCTTTCGTTGTGTACTTATGTTCAAACGGACCTTATTTAAAAAACACGCCTCATACTACAATGAGAGATGTCATTCCACCAAGTCACTGTTTACCTATTATGCTACAATACCTTACCGCTGGTAATTCTTTCGAGGACATACAATTTATACATGCACTTTCACTTTAAAGTATTTGATACATGGTTATGGAAACGTGTCATGCAATAATACATGCATTAAAGGATTTTTTTGGTTAGATAATGTATACACTCACATAAATAGCTTTGTATACTTATATTCATGATTTTGCATTAATATGTTTTTTAAATTTCGTCCTTCGTGGCCTTTCCCCGCAGCTTCTTAGCAACAACTCACACCATGCTCGGAATTTCTGTTTTTATACTCATATGACGTAACTTCTCACAATGCCAGCTATTATTTATATTTCTTTGCACTCTAAACATAACGGTATTTCGTCTTGTTTTGAACTCATGTTCAATACCATATCAACAACGAACATGAACACAGTGATATTCATAGCCCGCAGCACGCGATGGTCTGGCAAGGATATTGTCAATACTGCCCACAGACGGCACAATATTTCCGGAGAGCGCAAAATAATTCAAACGTTTTTGATGTTCTCAGTGTTATTGCGCAGCCTCTCAATCACATCCCTAGACGTTTAGTATTTTAGCGCTTCAGGAAAAATTGTGCAATACTATTGACCGTTTAGGGGACGCTTAAGTCGTAACAGCTATAGACCTTAAAATATCGACTGGGTTGTTGCAATACACCTGTTAATACTTCTGTGTGCATTTCTCTATCTTGGTCGCTATTATATTCGGAAACAGTTTAAGGACATTAATGAAAAGTGATGGAATTTTTACATTATTTCAGAAATTACAATTGTTGTTCCATTGCTTCTTTTATAGTAAAAGCTATAGTACTCGTTTTATTCTCAGACGTTTTAAAGTTATGTCTTTTACATATAAGCTTCACTTATTCATAACAATGGAAGAGATACAACAGTAGTCATAAAGCCTTCTCCAGAGAATAGAGTTCGACATACGGCAAGCATGACCCACATTGCAAAAGGGGCAAGTTGATCATTACGCAATTTTATTTATTGGCGAATACTAAAACTTGCAATTTTTTCTTATTGACATGTTTCAGCCTCAAATCATGCTGGTGGTATCGTTACCGGTTTCTTCTTGTTACCAAATCATCATAATATGAAATGTTAAAAAAAAGGCGTATAAAGTACTAGGAAACTGAATTACAAATCTGACTTGCAACTGTAGGCAACTATACGTACCACCATACGTTACGTATTAACTTGTCGACTAGAATGGGTAGGAGAAGCATTTACAGTGTAAACGTAACTGCGATATGATTGTTCGTACTGAAGGCTTTCATTTTACACAGTTCGTCTAATTAAGACTTGATAATAAGCCGGAACAGCTAATGATATATCCTGTGCCACCTGAGTCGGGAACGTATAACAACAAACATTACACAGTGGTCACTGTGCGTCCCTAAGGCAATATGCTGATATGTGTAAACTAAAACATGGGCTTACCTGCACGCTCTTTTTTCTGAAAACATGCTCTAAGCGGTGAAAGGCGCTGCAGTCATGGACTGTGCGGCTGGTTCCGACGGAGGTTCGAGTCGTCTCTCAGGCATGGGTGTGTGTGTTTTTCCTTAGGATAATTTAGGTTAAGTAGTGTGTAAGCTTAGGGACTGATGACCTTAGCAGTTAAATCCCATAAGATTTCACACATTTGAATATTTTTGAACATGCTCTAAGACAAAAAAAAAAAAAAAAAAGAAGGAGCACACCGCGAAAACGAATTATCCGAATGGGACGGAAATCAGTAGATGTGGTGTACACGTACAGACGAACAAATGATTACATTTTCAGGAAAAAAATTGGATGATTTATTCAAAAGAAAGAGCTTCACAAACTGGTCAAGTCAATAAAGGCGTTATGCAAGTAGTTATTCGTCTTAGCTAATGGAGTTATTAGATGTAATCCTGAGAGATGTACCGAATTCTGTCCAATTGTCACGTTAGATCGTCAAAATCCCGAGTGTTTGTAGAGCTCTCCCCATAACGCTACAAACGTTCTCAATTGTGGAGAGATCCGGAGACCTTGCTGGCCAAAGTAGGATTTGGCAAGCACGAAGACAAGCAGTAGGAACTCTCGCTATGTGCGGGCGGGTATTATTTTACTAAAATGGAAGCCCAGGACGGCCTGCCATGAAGGGCAACAAACCGTGACGCAGAATATCGTCGACTTACCGCTGTGCAGTACGGATGTCGCGGATGTAGACCAAAGGCGTTCTGCTGCGAAAATAAGTGGCACAGGAAGCCTTCACTCCTGGTTGTCGGGCCGTATGGCTGGCGACATAGTCAGGCTTGCATCCCACCGCTGTCCGTGGCGACTTCGGGCATGTCTACGGACTGGAATCTCATTGACTGGAGTAGAATAGCCTTCAGTGGTGAGTCCTGCTTCGAACTGAGCGCCGATGACCAGTGAAAGGAATAGCATATGTGGCAGCAAGCTCGTACACTACTGGCCATTAAAATTGCTACACCAAGAAAAATGCAGATGAGAAACGGGTATTCATTGGACAGATATTACCCAGAACAACCACCTCTGGCCGCTACGGTCGCAGGTTCGAATCCTGCCTCGGGCATGGATTGTGTGATGTCCTTAGGATAGTTAGGTTTAAGTAGTACTAAGTTCTAGGGGACTGATGACCTTAGAAGTTAAGTCCCATAGTGCTCAGAGCCATTTGAACCAATTGAACCAACCACTTCTGGCCGTAATAACGGCCGTGATACACCTGGGCATTCAGTCAAACAGAGCTTGGATGGCGTGTACAGGTACAGCTGCCCATGCAGCTTCAACAACATACCACAGTTCATCAAGAGTAGCGACTGACGTATTGTGACAAGCCAGTTGCTCGGCCACCATTGACCAGACGTTTCCAGTTGGTGAGAGATCTGGAGAATGTGCTGGCCAGGGCAGCAGTCGAACATTTTCTGTATCCAGAAAGGCCCGTACAGGACTTGCAACATGCGGTCGTGCATTATCCTGCTGAAATGTAAGGTTTCGCAGGGATCGAATGAAGGGTAGAGCCACGGGTCGTAGCACATCTGAAATGTAACGCCCACTATTCAAAGTGTCGTCAATGCGAACAATAGGTGACCGACACGTGTAACCAGTGGCACCCCACACCATCATGCCGGGTGATACGCCAGTATGGCGCTGAGGAATACACGCTTCCAATGTGCGTTCACCGCGATGTCGCCCAACACGGATGCGACCATCATGATGCTGTAAACAGAAACTGGATTCATCCGAAAAAATGACGTTTTGCCATTCGGGCACCCACGTTCGTCGTTGAGTACACCATCGCAGGCGCTCCTGTCTGTGATGCAGCGTCAAGGTAACCGCAGCCATGGTCTCAGAGCTGATTGTCCATGCTGCTGCAAACGTCGTCGAATTCTTCGTGCAGATGGTTGTTGTCTTACAAACGTCCCCATCTGTTTACTCAGGGATCGAGACGTGGCTGCACGATCCGTTACAGCCATGCAGATAAGATCCCTGTCATCTCGACTGCTAGTGAAACGAGGCCGTTGGGATCCAGCATGGCGTTCCGTATTACCCCACTGAAGCCCCCGATTCCATATTCTGCTAACAGTCATTGGATCTCGACCAACGGGAGCAGAAATGTCGCGATACGATAAACCGTAATCGTGATAGGCTACAATCCGACCTTTATCAAAGTCGGAAACGTGATGGTACGCATTTCTCCTCCTTACACGAGGCATCACAACAACGTGTCACCAGGCAACGCCGGCCAACTGCTGTTTGTGTATAAGAAATCGGTTGGAAGCTTTCCTCATGTCAGCACGTTGTAGGTGTCGCCATCGGCGCCAACATTGTGTGAATGCTCTGAAAAGCTAATCATCTGCGTATCACCGCATCTTCTTCCTGTCGGTTAAATTTCGCGTCTGTAGCACGTCATCTTCGTGGTGTAGCAATTTTAATGGCCATTAGTGTAATACGTTCGGTTTTCAGCAGTTCGAAAGTCTGTCAAAGACGGCAATAACTTGGGCACTGTTATCTTTGTCCCACTGAATATAATACCGCGAACGGAGCGCACTCGCTCTTGCGGAAACCATATTCAATCCTTTCTCCAAAAAGACCATAATAGTCGATCATAAAACGTGTTCCATAATTCTTCAAGAGACTTAAACCAACTATATGGGGCCGGCCGAAGTGGCCGTGCGGTTAAAGGCGCTGCAGCCTGGAACCGCAAGACCGCTACGGTCGCAGGTTCGAATCCTGCCTCGGGCATGGATGTTTGTGATGTCCTTAGGTTAGTTAGGTTTAACTAGTTCTAAGTTCTAGGGGACTAATGACCTCAGCAGTTGAGTCCCATAGTGCTCAGAGCCATTTGAACCATTTTGAACCAACTATATGGGTCAATAACGATGTGCATACTTGTGAAGCTTCTCCTTGTAAAGGGTAACGAATTCAGCATTGCTCCTCACCTTGCAAGTGGGAGTGCACACTGACTGTCGTGATCAGTAGACGCGCAATCTCAGGGCACGTGTGGAGAGAGCTGAGCTGTAGTGGTGAGGGTTGCGGACAGACTCTGTAGGGGAACAGCCGAGCGCTGCACGGAAGTTCTGTTCTAAGGTAACACCTACACTCACATTTCTTGTAAATATTAAGTGAAGCCCATCCAAAGCCACACTTGCATGGTGACCAATCAAAAAGATCTGCTGTCACCTCTGCTTCGATTAGTATCTAGAAATATTTCCAGTGAAATTGCAACCAAAGCAGTGATTTATTTTCAGCTGGCTTTTTAACCATCTATGACTTTCGGAGAAGCATCATGAATGGCGAATTTTGAGTAAAACCTGCGTTTCTCTTATTGGCATGTTAAAATTATCTTTCTTTGTTAAAAAAAACCGCGCAATTTACACAGTGTCAACTCACTGACAAGTGCAGACATAATTACGAGAAAATTCTGAAATTGTGGCTGATTTATTGAATGAAGAACTGAGAAAATGTAAGTTCAATAGCTTATGAAAAATCACACCCTCTGTACAAAAATAAACTTATATTGCCTTCACTTCTGCTGTTGCAAAAGCCACAACATTTTTCGTTTCACCAGCTATCGAAGGCCCTTAAAAATTACATCCTTTCATCGTAAAAGTCTAAAGTTAGTGGAATAACATGGAAGATAATGAAGTTTTTCATAATAACCATATGACAAAATACTCTCCTCTTTGTGTGCTATCATTTGCCAAAGTCTCATTTCGATATGGCAAAATATGAGGAATGGCTTGTATATTTCGTTCTGGCCGTATCATTGGCGCGTGCGATGTCAAATGAGTATGCTACATCACATCAACTTTCTCGAGACTTCTGACAGATAGAGACCTCCACCCAAGCCTAAAGAAAAATTCTGTATCTTAGCTAAATTTAATATGGAGCAACATATTATGTAATATGCACCACACGCAAAAACATAGCGACCGCTATTTTTCATTGCAAACGTTTTCAAATTTCATGCAATGTCTTGTTTAAATGGGCCAACGGCCTTGCCGCAATGGTAACACCGGTTCCCGTCAGATCAACGAAGTTAAGCACTTGGACGGGTAACCATCTGGCCTGTTGAGCGCTCTTGGAAAGCGGGGTGCACTCAGCCCTTGTGAGGCAAATTGAGGAGCTAGATTGAGATGTAGCGGCCCCGGTCTCGGAAAGTGACATACGGCAGAGAGAGTGATGTGCCGGCCACATACCCCTCCAGAACTGCATCCAGTGACGCCTGTAGGCTGAAGATGACACGGCGGCCGATCGGTGCTGTTAGGCCTTCATGGCCTGTTCGGGAGGAGTTTCGTTTTCGTCTTGTTTAAATACAAATATCACAACAACTTCGACCACTAAGTAAATGACGGACACGTTGTAACAAAAGTTGACATATAAAGCTATGAGTAAAGCAAAAATTAATTTTTTACCTATTAGTTTCCGTAAAATCTTTTGAGAAAAATTGCAGGACATGCGCTTCGATTTTGTCATCGCAGAGTGTGGCCAACTGGCCCAAAGCTGGCTAACAATGTCCGCCTCCCCTTCCGAACAAACAAATGAACTTGTCAGTGCTTCAGACGAAAACTGGTTACTGCACATCTGCCACTTATACTGTGTGTACTCTCTCTACTGTCTGTAGCATCTCAGAAGTAAATGGAGCATGACAACGCTATTTTGACCTAGCTTCCAGTAATGCGCTCCTGACGGTTCGTTGTTACACTCTGCCTGTAACCTCTGCCCACATTTCAGCCGATGCCATCCATCTATTTGTCAGAGACAGTAGAAAAATCGTTCGACTCTTTCGTGGTGTATTCGTTGTGGAAGAACTTGTGCCTGCTTTGCTGTCCTCAGAACATCAAGCCACCACTCATTCTGCAGTTATTCCACTACAGACAACTTTCTCTGTGGTCTGTTGATATGAGACTTCCATGTTCCTCATGCAAAATTGTTGCCTTCACCTAAAAAATTCCAGTAACGTTAGACACACGCAATAACCATTTCCTTAGATATTACTGAGAACGTACCATGTGTAACAAAACTACTTGGGTGAGTGACTACTGTATTGTAATGTCTGAATAATGATGTACGTTGTAAGATTCTTTTTACTGTTGGCATCATTTCAATTGGCAAGCCTGTTACAAATTTGACACTGTAAATTTGTGCCGAACTTAAGTAGAAAACTTTTTGTAGTATAAGTGACAGGAGAACTAGATAAATCCTGCTGTCTAATTGCATCAGTGGTCATTTTTGTTACGTGGGCCTTAGAGTGTAGTATAAGGCATATTTCTGCGCCTAACGTTTGATATCCTAATGATAAAGACTTCATCAGAACCTATTAAGAATCTGGAAGTAGTTTTAAATTTAAATTTAAATTTAGCAAGAAGGTTTATGTGTTTCCATGCAACAATCGAGTCGTAACATAACAGACCGAATTAAGGAAAACCAACGACATATAACTGCTGACGATAGGTGGAAATTTGTGGACGACTGGTATTCCAATTCGGATTTCCTGCTTAACGCGAGCCACTCCCCTTGACTATCTCAGCTATCTAGGCATGCTGCTCATCCGATCCAGATTCTCCCCCCTCCCCCCCCCCACCCCCGTCCAGCACAGGTAGCGCTCCTGTCAATTCTTGTGCTGGCAGCTCCGCCTGAATCCCTCAGAAGTTCGGACGTAACGTGCATTCGTACTGAAACAATCGTAAGAGCCGTCACTTTCATAAACATGAAGATGTACATACACACACACACGCACACACACACACACACACACACACACATACACACACACCAGTGTGTGTGGTGTCTGTCCTATCTGACACGTCCGACAGAAGAGAAACCATGCATACATGTACAGGGTGTTCGGAAATTCTCGTTATAGACATCTAGCGCTTGTAGAAGGGAGTGAATACATAACCCATATCCGGAAACGTCAACCAACGACGCTACAGAGCGTCAAAGTTATAGGCTCCAGCGCCTGTAAATATTTGCATCTATAGGGTTACCCAATGATGATGTTACAAACTTTCTAGTGTGATAGAGAAGGATAAATGTATCAGTATGAGGTAATAGTCCCTGAAACGGAAACGAACGAGGCGAAAGTTATTATCGAGAACCGTTCTGATATCTCTGACGGTGGAATACATTTACCGTTACTGTTGTTGCTGAGACTGTAGGGAGGCAACTTTCACAGGTGGTAGTATGGACCAGAACAAGAAAAAATGTCCAGTAAACATGGCTCTAAAATGCGTATCCTAAGAGCTATGAGCACTTGTTCAGTAGAAGAGGTGTGTTTCACAGTAGCGAAGATGAGCAAGTGCTCATAGCTCCTCAGGCATACATTTTAGAGCCCATGTTTACTGGATTTTTTCCTGTTTTTATCCATACTACCACCTCCGAAAGTCTCCTCTCACACAATCTCAGCAGCAACAGTACCAGTACATATATTCCACTGTCAGAGGTATCAGAACGGTTTTCGCTTGAAACTTTCGACTCATTCGTTTGCGGTACAGAGACCCTTCACCAAATATTGATACATTTATCCTGCTCCATCATCGTAGAAAGTTTTTAGCATCAACACGGGATCACCCTGCATACAAATTGAATCACCTAAAACTTGCACAGCAAATATTGCGGAAATGGAAAGCGCTATTAATGTGCAGTTTTCGCAGAATGGATTGGCAGTCAGAGACTCGTATTGTTAGCCAATCAACAGATTGTAATAATACTTAGAAAGTAATTTTGTGCAAATATACACTTTATTAAATGGAACAATGTCTATTACCAGTAGCAAATGAAAATCACCTGTGGTAGCACACAGTGGACAACACCAGAAGTGCATACAGTAGTTATGTTGATTCTGACTAGTAACGAGACAACTAAACATCACAAGTTGGATTAAAAATGGCCAGCAGCAGCGGAAATATATGCTTGCACACGGTATGGAATGGCTGCTACATACATCGTAGTTTTTCAGTGGAGATGTGGGAGCAGGCTGCAATAATACGTCGTTGCATATCGTCGCGTGTAGATGGTATGTCTTTGTAGGTAGCTTTCCCCACAGAAAAAAACTCTACACACATCAAACCC